>NW_026713599.1:300000-578856 GCF_029784015.1 Lycium ferocissimum | reverse complement strand
CTATCACAAACAGGGGGAATTGGGCGGAGAGGTGTCACCGAACATTTTGGTAAAATATTCCACCGTATATATAAGCTATTTTATATATATATATATATATATATATATATATATATATATAGAGATTTTGAATACTCTGAATATAGAAGAAGTTGGTTCAGTGATTTAGGGAGTTCAAAATTCATTTTGAGATTCCAAGTTCAAATTCTAATCACTATATTTTTATTTTTCGAACCCCTCAGCGATAATCATGAATCCTCCACCGATCTCAAAAGTGACCTTAACGATATTGTTTGTTGTTGAATATTTAGTTTGATATTTTACAAATTAGAATATAATACTATATAATTTAGAACTATTTGAGTACTTTAAACAAAATAAAAAATTCTTGTTATTATGAGAGTTCTTTTTGTCATTTTAGCATTTTTTTCATTTTAATTCCACTTTCTATCGCGATAAAATAATAGATAATTCTCATACAATGTTTGCATGTTATTATTTACAAGAAAACGGGAGATAACTAAACATTGTACACTATAATTTAATGTTGGTTTCTATGTGGAGATTATTTTTGCCCGGACTCACACTCTCTTCATTTATTTCTTCTTTTTTCCTTGAAATTATTCCATAACAAAAAAAAAAAAAAAACAAGAATTTCCACATTAATATTATTAAGTCATATGTTATGATCTCCGCAATACTAATATTACAACTCCCTTCGTCCCAATTTATGTGACATCATTTAGCTAGGCACAAAGTCTAAGAAAGAAAGGACGACTTTTGAAATTTGTAGTCCAAAATAAGCAATGGATATTTGTGTTGTTGTAAAACATTTCATAAAGATAAACTGTTTCTAGATATAAAAATATGACATTCTTTTTTGGACAAGATTAAAACGGAAAGTGTGCCACATAAATTGGGACGGAGGGAATATAATTTATACTTTTTTGGAATGCATTCCGGTGCTAATTCCTACCTAATTTGTATTCTAACCAAACGGCCCCTAAATGTTACTTGCAATAATGCTATTAGTTCATAAATTTATATGGGTCAAGATTGATTCATACAACAAACTATATAAAACTTATCTAACAATAAAAGTTAAATATAAATACTCGCTATGTTACAATTTATGTGAACCTATTACTATTCTATTCTCTCTATATGATTCTTTGACCATTAATGCTTCTTTACATTTTTTATAAATAATTTGAATTAAAAATTATCATGGCTTATAGTACTTTATGTAGTTTTAAAATATATAAATTTTATTTTTACAAACTTGAAAAATCTATGTCAAAATTTAAGGTAAAAGTTATTAAGTTTGATCATCGTACTCCGAAAAGGTTCACATAAATTGAAATGGATGGAGTATTAAATTTTGAAAGTCTCAAGCCACACCCTTGATAACACAAAATCTACACATTTTGTCCTCCTAAAAAATCTTATTATACAAAAACTTCTCATGTATGAATCACCATTTAAGAGTAATTAACTTGTACAATTTTCATGTATGTATCGCCATTTGAAGAGTTGTTGTTAGTAGTTTAATTTAGACTATTCATTTACCTAATTTCGTTTAGACTGTTCCTTTGCACTACTTTCATCTTCTTTCATTTTGCAAGAAGGAAAATCTATATATATACATACATATATATATATATACACATAAAATATTCCGCCCGTTTGAGATTTACGTACCTCGGCCCCTCCTTTATTTCATGCCTGATAAAGAGAAAATGACAAAATGATTCCTTATATTTAGTGGTTCATGAGCAATTTTTCGTACCTTAAGTTTGTAAAAATAAATATTTTTTGCCTCCGTCAAATATTTAATAAATTCTGATTGTTGAATTTATTGGAAATTGTAAGAAGAATAAATTTTACGCAAATTCTTATATGAAGTTGTATTTTGTGTAGATTCTACTTTTTTGGTGTCTACTAATATTATTGAGGTGCAATTATGCTATATTTGTACTAAATTTTAGGAGTTTTTCTGGTCTTTCTAATTGATTTTTTATTGTTCCTGTTAAATTTAACGGAGATAAAAATGATCACTTTTAACAAAGTTTAATGTATATTGAGCAGTTTAAGTTTTTAAACTTTGTTAAAAGTGACATTGAATATACATTGAGGGACTATTTTAAAATTACCCGAGGACCATTTTTGTCATTTTATATTTGATAAATAACTTGCTTTTTGTGGCTTTTCAACTATTTTAGGTTGACCAATAATTTCACTTGAAGAAATTGCAAGGTTTTGCCTTCACATGAGCTGTCTTTAATTTTTGTCCTCCAAAATTGAATTTATATCTAATAGGACAAAACATTTAAGAGCTGAGACATAATTTGTAGAATATGTTATCAATCTCAATTTTGTCATATATTAGCCTTCAAAGTTCTCTAATTGCTAAAAAAAAAAAAAAAAAAAAAAAAAAAAGAAAGGATACATTATGTTGCGAAAATTTATTAATTTATGATTGTGAAAAAGCTGTTTGCATTAAGGGTTAAAAAAAAATTAAAGAGCAGCTCAAAATAGAGACAAAAGTGCAAATGACCCATTTTACGTTTATATCCCTTATATAACTTTATATGTAATTCGACATTACCCTAGCAAACCTATTCTTTTCTCCTATTCCTTTTCTTGATCTCTCCAGAGGCGTATTTTCTCAGTGGCTAACAGTAAGCTTTAATCTCCTTAAATATTTTTTCTATGCGATATTAGTTACCTTCTAAT
Source organism: Lycium ferocissimum (assembly GCF_029784015.1). Classification (NCBI taxonomy): domain Eukaryota; kingdom Viridiplantae; phylum Streptophyta; class Magnoliopsida; order Solanales; family Solanaceae; genus Lycium; species Lycium ferocissimum. Next base: position 576,120 of record NW_026713599.1, on the reverse strand, counting down.
TTTTTTTTTTGCTTCTTTACTTTTTATTTGCTTTTGTTTCTGCTTAAAATTTTCAAAAAACAAGTGCTGGGTGATAATTCAGTTGTTCAGGCTGTTGTTGTTGTTGATAGTTGGAGTTTTTCTGATTCCTTTTCTTTAAATCGTTAATTTGGGTATTTTTTGCAAGTTGTTTTTATTCTAGTATCATGAGTTAATTGTTAACATGAGGAAAAACGAAAAACTATGAAAAAAAAAAAATCAATGTCAGCTACTTTCTACTTTTAATTGCGCATTGATAAAGAAGATCGGAAAATTATCCCTCTATGTCTACTGGGAGAAGATATTTACGCCACGTAGCCCATATTTTGAGTTTGTTACCCGGTTTAGCCCATATTTGTGTATAAACACCTTTTATACACTATTATACAAGGTTGATACATTATGTATAATGCTTTCCCCCCGGGTATGATGTTGTATATTGGGCTACGTGGTGTAATATTTTATGTTAGGTTGTATATTTTTGAAAATTCCCTGAAAGAGAGGAATTTGAATCATGTAACAAATTAGAATATAGGGATCACTGTGCACAAATGCAACTCTTACTTGATTGCATATGTAGATGTAACTAGAATAGTTGGTGTTTCGCACCTATGTGAAGCACCCCAAAGGAAACAAGTGAAAAGAAAATATCAACGAAAATTGTTCTCCTCTTGCCTTAGAAAGCAAATGCTACAATATAAAATTTGTTGCAATGAGATATAAGAAGCTTTGCAGAACCTTTTGACTTTGGGAGTGTGAAATTTCTCTTTGCATAACGTTTCTATATGCTGTTGATAGTAACTTATTTGTAAAAATTATCTTATGTGATTAATTTAAACTGAAAGTGATTTGAAATGTAAAATATTTTGTATTTGCATCAATTTAGAATAAAAAAAATCTTTTAGTAATCAGCTCTTTGATAGTATAAACAGATTTAAGGATATTTCATTCATTTTAACAGAAGAAAGTTCTTAGTAGCAATTGTTTACCTAGCCCATCAACTTTTTTTTAGCATATAAACATGAAACGAACTTAGCATATAAACACAAGAACACATCTTAAACTGCTAAAACTGAAATCAACTAAATAAAGAAGAGTTGTTCACATACTTAAATAGACTAAACTAAATTATGATACATAAACATGTTTAACCACACAAATAGACTAACACAGAAACATGTTTAACTAAACTATTATACAGGACTCATTAAAATCCTAACTAATACTAACATACGAACAGATTTATCTATCAAACTAAGTTAATTTAACTAAACTAACATGCCTTAATCACAAACTGAAATAACACAGAGCAACCAAAGAATGCAAAAAAATAAAAAAAATAAAAAAAGAAGGAAATGGAGAATCACCTTGTTTAGGTGCAGCGAAATGAGGCTTCGAGTCTCCGATCTACACTCGAACACTATCAAATTCGGGCTTGCAACACCGAGGCAAAGAAAAAACAGAAAATTGATTCAGTGGTTTTTGACTCGACCTTTAGAATTTATTATGACTACTGAAAACTTAATATATATATATATATATATATATATATATATATTTTTTAGAGAATTTCGGGTGGCTGACAAGAACTCTCTTTTTTTAGGAGGTTTCGGCTACTCAAGAACTGTTTTTTCAGGCGGCTGAAAAACTTCTCCCCCAAACATTTATAGGAAGCAGCTAGGGTTTTTCTGGGGATTTGCCATTTTCAACCCTAATTTGGAGACAGGGAGCGAGGAGAGGAGAGAGAGAAAAAGAGGAGGGAGGCGGATTGTTAACCTAGTTCATTTTGTTAAATGACCCGGGTCGGGTCACCGATGGCTAGTGGACTGGGTCGGTTGAATTTAGAGTATGGGCTGCTTATTAACGAATTGGGCTTTTAGGACTTAAATATGGACTGAATCAATATTTTGGATTGCTCATTATTTGCATTTTTTTGCGCGGAGTGCCCTTCTTTTGGGGTGGTCTTTAAATTTTTCTTTTTTCGTCATATTATGCCTTTAAATTATGCTCTCATATTACCGGTCTTTAATTTTTGCCCTTCGCATTGCAACTTTGAGCTTTCGCGCCGAAATAATGAGGTTCTGAGTTCGAACCCCCGCTCAAGCATAAATTAAAAAAAAATCGCAAGACAAGGTTTAGTCGCGTGTATACGGACCCGGTGATACTTTTGTTGAGGAATTACACATTTATGCCGGGCCCGCATACTCATGCCTTATGGGCGTACTTGGCATAAGTATGCGGTCCGCATAACTTTTGATAATTCCTTCACAAAGTTATGCGTGGGGGCATACACAATTAGATACTTTTAACTTTATGGGCAAACTTTTATCACTGTCCGATAAGGCATAAGATATGTCCGTGATAAACCTTCACAAAGTTCGAATGAATTATCAAAGTTATACGCCGACCCCGTATGAATTATCTTATGATTAGTACTTATGCCAAGTCCGCCCATTCCTTCACAAGGGCATAAGTGATCGTGATCCGTCGTATGAATCTCTTTGCAGAATTCCTTCACGCCCATAAGGCATAAGTATCTTCCGTTAGGGCATAGCGAAATTTAAACTTGCTTAAATTTTTTTTATAATTTTAGTCGCGCTTGGATTCGAACCTGGAACCTATGGGTTTTAGCCGAAGGGCAAAATTTAAAGATTTCAAATATGAGGGGCAAAATTTAAAGATCACCCCAAACGAAGGGCAATTCTGCGAATTGCCCCATTATTTGGGTGCCAATGGACTGGTCCGAAAACATCTGGGTTGCTTGAACTCAGATTTGGGCTCAAAATTTAGCTGATGAAAGAATATGTATTTATTAATGCTCGGATAAAAATAAAATTATATGACGTCGTAATAGTCGTGCGATAATATTTTAAAAGTTCAACCGTAAATAAACGCTATTATTTAACTGCACAAAAATAGATGTGATGCATGTGCATAAGATGGTAAAGATGCTGAAACGATTATAATGCGAATTATAATAATACTGGTAATGATAATAATAATGAAAAGTAATAATAATAATAATAATAATAGTAATAATAAGGCTAAGGATAATAGTGGTAGTAGTAATAAAATAATGACAGCTAGTGACTGCAATGGAATAATGAAACGCCGGTAAAAAGCTAATAATTATAGTGAAATATAAATAATTATTTCTTAAGTTACCAAAAATATTAGAAGCGTAAATAAGTATTTTGAGGAAGACGGGACAAAATTGGGTGTCAACAGCGAGTAGCGCCCGAGTCTATCCACCATTCTCGCGGATTACCTACCAAGTTGCATTCAGACAACATGGCACATAGATTATCCACTTCATTATTCATTTCAGCCATATTGGCTTGACCTTTCTTCTTCTCCTTATCTTTTTTCGGAGCACGACAGTCTGAAGCCATGTGTCCAAATTTGCCGCAATTGTAACAACTTCCTTTGAATTTCTTCTTGCTTGGAACATTCTTTTCTCCAAAAGCCTGCTTCCTTTTCTTTGAATTTGTAGGGGCAATTTCAACGATGTTTGCCCCCATTATTGCTTGTTTGTCATTGGCCTTCTTCTCAGCAGATCTATTGTCTTCCTCAATTCTAAGTCGGACAATTAGATCTTCTAATGTCATTTCCTTACGTTTGTGCTTTAAGTAGTTTTTAAAATCCTTCCATAAAGGAGGCAATTTTTCAATAAAGGCCGCAACTTGGAAAGCTCCGTTGACTACCATTCCTTCCACAAGCAGATCATGTGTAATCGTCAAGTTCCCCGGACTTCGCGACATACGATAGATTTATTATCTACCATTTTAAAGTCCAAGAACTTCGCAGTAACAAACTTCTTCAACCCAAAGATCCCGGTCTTATATTTCCCGTCCAAAGCATTCCATAATTCCTTATACGTCTTACAGCCGCTATAGACATTATATAGACCATCATCCAACCCATTGAGAATATAGTTTTTTCATAGAAAATCAGAATGATTCCATGCCTCCGTCACGATGAAACGCTCGTTGTCCGGAGTCTCTTCTGGTAGAACAGGAACTTCCTCAGTAATAATTTTTTGCAAACTGAGGGCTGTTAAGTAGAAGAACATTTTTTGTTGCTAGCGTTTAAAGTCGATGCCAGAAAACTTTTCAGGCTTTTCTGCCGCAGCCATTGCAGGGATAATAATGGTGCGATTGGAAAAGGCGACAGTCGTTGCACCAGAACCAGTAGGTTTCTCGGCAGTGGTAGCAACCACTTTCCGTTTGACCACAAAACAAAACCAAAGTCAATAAATAGAACGCACAAAGTAATAATGTCGATGAAGTTTTTATATTCTTCTAATCGAACACACAAAGTAATAATCTCGATGAAGTTTTTATATTCTTCTAATCGAACACACGAAGTAATAATCTCGATGAAGTTTTTATATCTTCAAATCGAGTAGATTACTGGAGTAGAAACTCCGAGGATTTTAGTCTCCAATCAGAACAGAATGTTAGATGAAACAGAAGTATAATTATCATTAAATTCTTTAAGTTTGTGATTCTTGTTAATCAATATTTGCAAAAAGTAAAGAACAATATGTTTATTTTGAGCCCACAGAAAACTGTGTTTCCTTAAAGAATTTAATCCCCTCACAGTTGCCAAAGGTTTGGATTAATTCTTCCCAGGATAGAACGAAATTCTATTATGCAATACCTAAGAATGGAAATTGCAGAATTTCAGCAAACTCAACGAATGGTAGCAACCACACGACATTTACTGATTTCTTATTTTGAAAGAACGCAGTATGAGGGGGGGCGGGGGGGAGAACTATTTGTCAGAAAGCAAAAATTTCAGAATTTTTCGTTTCAATAATTGAAAAATGAGGCGAAGCCTCTAAAAATTTATAGCCTGCTATTTTGCTGAACAGGTGTGAAAGTGCCTATTCGGTGAAGAAGATGACTGTTGGTCATCGTTATGTTTGTTCGGAAATAATTAATTCCGTTGGGAAAAATAATTCCGTGAAATTAATTAATTTAAATTCCGCGTGAATTAATTAATATCAAGATTGGAAACATTAAGTAACGAAAATGGAAATAAAAAAAATTTGGTTCAAAAAGATTATCAATCAATCATTTGACTGAAGCCGAAGCCGAGCAGCAACGACGATGCAAGGGGTGATCCTCTTCTCAACCCTTTATGAGCTAGAGAATGTGTTGCTTAATATAAGCACACACATAACACTTTCAACCACCAATGTGGGAAAAGTGCTCACTTGAAAGGTTATTTTTCAAATTTTCATTTCCCTCCACTTTTGTTTCCCTCCATTTCCCAATTCATAATTCATCTTTAAGGTCCCTCACTTAATGCATTTTTGTGGACTTTAAACTCAACCATAATAGAATAATTAAAAGACAAAAAAAGTTACAGATGAAATTTTAGATATAAGGAGGCATAAAACAAGGATGCAAACGAAGTTTTAAAAGAACATAAAAAGAAAAAATTGACCATGATAATGATTATATTGATAAACGGTTAAACTTTAAAGTAGCACTTTACTTCACACTTATCCCCACCTTAAACAACACAAACAAATTACTAGACTACAAATTATAATGATAAAACGTCTAATGTTGACCTTTTTTCATATTTATCCCCGCCTTAAATAACACAAACAAAATTATTGGACTACAAATGGCAATATGCCAATAATTAATACCAAATAAATACTACCTTATCAGAAAAGTTCATGTGCTATGATCTAAAACAGAGAGATCACCTCATTACGTGATAAGACCAATTCCATTAATTACTTTCTTGTTAAATTAACACTTGAAAAATAATAATTAAAGAATATAGGCAATTAACTATAAGCACAACAACAAAGTATGAAATTTGCAACATCTTTTTACCAACAACAATAGTGTTGTTGGTTAAATTCAATAAATAACAACAATTTGATTTTATTATTGTGATATCTTATAACTTATAACTACAATTTTTTTTCTTGTTAGAAAGTATTTTAATTTTGATTTCATATTCTTGGGCTAATATAAAATTTTAAATATAAATTAATTGGAAATAACTCTTTTACCAACAAAGGACTTTATAACATTTGTTTTGTGAAGAAAGAAAGAATGGTTATCTAATTATTGAATTTATACAAGCATATGCTAGTGTTAAATTAAAATAATTGCCGCCGTTATGTCATATATAGCAAATTATGTTTGCTTTCTCAATTTTGTTCTTGCTTTTAATTTTTGGGTGTTTTCTTTTTAAGATATCTTGTCCTTCTCTGAGATAAAAAAGAATAATATTTAATCATACAAAAAGTCTATTACATCGGCAACTACTTGAACAAAATATGCATATTCTGTTGCCAAAATAGTCTGTATAAGTTTAAACAAAGTTTCAACAGAATCTGTAAAACACTTAGTAAAACCAGATTACACAGTATAAAATATTTAAAACAGTAAACTACAGAAACTGGAAAATGAACAGAAACAGTTTATAATATTATTGTAATTTCCTTAAGATTGTTGCCAAAATAGTCTGTATAAGTTTAAACAAAGTTTCAATGAATCAGAAAACACTTAGTAAAATCAGATTACACAAGATAAAATATTTAAAACAAGAAACTACGAAAATCGGAAGATGAACAAAACATGTTGGAAGATAAAAAATATTTCCAGAATATAATCGAGCCCACTTAGTTCAAAGTGTGTCCTTAAGAAAATTATTCCCCTCACAAGACTTTGGTTGATGAATATCCCCTCCCGAATAGAACGATTATCTTACCGAATAGTAGTACTCCAAATTACGGTAGCGGCGAACCACTCAACAAAAGGTGTATCACACGGAATAAAGAAGAGAGTTTTTTGGAGAGAAAGATTTGTAAGCGCGAAAAATTCATACCGAATTCGAAAAAATGAAGGAATTTATACTACTGGAGGTATCGATTCGAATGTTTGCAACCATTTAGATCGGTCACCGAGTGTTTTTGGAGGAAATTTGAAAAAATTCGGGAAGAGAAAAACGGACCGGGTCGGTCACAAGTCGCGGGTCGCGGGTAAGGGTCGATTTTCTATTTAATTAAATAATTAATTAATTAAATAAATAATTAATTAAATAATTAAAGAAAAGTTTGTCCAAAAAGATAATCAATCAATCTTTTTCCAAATCCAAATCCAAAGCCGAGCCGAGCCGAGCGAGCGACGACGACGGAGCGAGGGGTCCTTGCCCCCTCAACCCTTTTTAGAACTAAGGCCAGTAATGTAATATATACACCTCTCCTTTCCTCTCTTTTTCCTATGTGGGACGAATGTTTTAACCAAAGCAAAAAGGACCTTTTACATTCCCTTCACTTTTCATCCCATCATTTCCCATTCACCAATATCAAAACCCAACATATTCATTGCTCCTATTTGCCAAGTTAAAGAAAGGAGAGTTCACACAAGTATCTGCACAACTTGAAATATTTCGACTAGACAAAGGTAATAGCAAAAGTTGCATTGCGATACCTGTTCAAGCACAATTCTTTAATGGCATTTAGGATGAAATAATTTACAATAAAGTTGTATTTTTTATAGCAAACTTGAAGGCATTGCTGGGAAGTTAAATCATCAAGTTTATTCAGCTCAATCATTTGTCACTCGATATAAACAATATCGCGAGTGGTCTTGTACAAAGCCAATTGAATCATGATAAGTGCAAGGCCTTTTGCATCTGCATTCAAACCACGAGGATCTGATCTGAGAGATTCAGCACAAAATTTATAATTTTGAGTTGTTTTACAAACAACATCTACAAGATTTGCTGATGTGTGTTGGACATGGAAGAAAATAATAAGAAGCATTATTTTCCATGATGCATGGTTCATTTTTCTGCAAATCCTACTTTTCATTTATTTATATATATTGGTGTGTGCTCTTTTTCTCACCTTATCAGCATTCCCAGTAGAAGTTCCTATTCCATAATTAGTTAGTATATTTATAGGAGAGAAAACCAAAATTCTTGGAGATTTTGCCGCTTTCTTCTTTGGATACATTCAAAACTATCATGTATTATTATATGATCATAAATAGAATTCTTATGGATAATTTCTTTTTAATTATAATTCTATGTTACAACAAAGTTTCACAAGGCCATGTCAAAGAAAAATAATAATTAATTTTATATATATCTAGATTGCATTAGTAGATCGATTACTTTATGGATAACCAGATTTCAACATCATTTAATTATTAGTTGACTAATTAAGTTCATGCAATAGTTCGGTTGAAGCATTAAATTGATAGTAGAAAAACTACTCAAAACAAAGTTATCCTATTATTGTATGTAATTTATATTTACTTGTCTCTGAACACGCTTATTGCGTGTGTAGCATACATTAATGGGAAAACTTTTCTTAAAAAGCATACGTATTATAAAAAAATGTTGTTTAAGGTTATAAAATCAATATTAAAGATTAAAGGGTAAATTCTTGAAAAGGATAAGTGTCTTGTTATTCAATTAACTCTAGAGTCCACACCGTCATTCTAAATTTCAAGTGAGATTACCAAAATGCGTCTGAACGTTTTCAAAAGCCCAATTAAGCATTTGTACTTTTAGGGAGGCCTACAGTGGTATATTAAATTAAAAACAAATAGATTAAAAGAAATTGAAAAATGTACTACTAAATATAAAAATTCATCAGGACTTGTATGTCTTACCTCGAAATGATAAACATCCAATATTATATATTTTCTTAAAATAATTAATAAATATATCAGTGTGAAGCGATAATTTCTGTTGAATTACATGAATTGAATTTGCATCGAAACACTACGAAAATGATTTTCCTTCTTGCAAAATAGTATGGGTTGCTCACAACTATTAGTACCTCTTGAAACTTATTGTAGAAACATGTGTTTGAGTTTATGATGTTTCTGCATGGGGTTGGAGTTAAATGCTTTGGATCGTATTTGACTCAATGCTTATGTAAAATAGAACAAAAATAGGAAAAATAATATCACATGTACAAATATAAATTTAAATTAGGGAAAATAATATCACACAAACATAAATTGAAATTAGGAAAAATGATATCACACAAATTTAAATTTAAAATAAAAATAAAAGGAAGAGAAGAAAAGAGTCATAAAACCATCCTGAGTCGTGAGTGGAATTGTGAAAGAAGATGAAAGTAGTGCAAAGGAACAGTCTAAACGAAATTAGGTAAATGAATAAATTAGACTACTAAACTACTAAAAGCAAGTCTTCAAATGGCGATACATACATGAAAATTGTACAAGTTAATTACTCTTAATCAGAGTTGGATTCAGAATTTGGAGGTTCCGGGTGCCACTGTGCTGTAAATGTAGACGTATCGCAATTTACACGGTCCAATTACTAGAGTAATTAAACTTTTGATCGATTTTATCAATTTTGGATTGCAGATTTGGTTATTTATCTTTTCGGTTTACGTAGAGAAATATTATATAGAAAAAATTACCCTTATATAGGTACATCAACTCAAGCTTACAAGCATAATTGCTACTATACCATAATTATTATTTTTAATTAGTGTGAATCAATACTAAGCATACCCTTTTCTTTTGCATTTTGTTAAACCATTTAAATAAAATAAAATAACTTGTAAAATTAAAGATAAAAAACAATGACGGAAGAGAGCAGCAGAGAAAATTAATATTTGACAAAGAGAGATGAGAAGATTCGGGAGAAGAGAAACAATTTTTATGAAAGAAGACAACTATTTACTGTCTTGCTGAGATTGAGATTGTATCCTTAAAAAAAAGGAAGAGAAATAGGAGAAGATAAATAAAAACTTGTTCATTTGTTAAGCATATTACCATATTCATGTGAGGAAGAAAAAAGAAGTGTTGCAAGTAGGGGTTCGAGCCTGCACTCCTGCGATGGAAAATCAGGGGCCTAACCGTTGGCACCGTAGCCTTCATGTTATTCTGGGTGGCATTGTGATGTTTTATAATAGGGAAAAGGGTCAAATATACCTCTCTACTTTAGTTTATTAGTCAATTTTACCCTCCGTTAGCGAAAGTGATCAAATATACCCTTGCCGTTAGTAAATTTGTTAGAAATACCCCCAATTTATCGGAAGTGACCCATGGCAAGTTAGATGTGTAAAATGACCAATTAAATGTGACCATGCGGCATTTTTGCAATTTATTTTAAAAACTATTTTCTTAATTACAAAAAACTAATGTTTCATTTAAAAAAAAAAAAAAAAAAACTTGTAACCCTGCCCCTGCTTCTTTTTCTACTCCCGCCGGTGATGGTGGTCGGAATTTTTCCGGAACTTAATCAATGGCAATATGGCATAATTGTCAGCAAGGAATTTGTCCTCCTTCTTGTGCACCCCTCCAAGATCTAAACCCATCAAATTAAAGCACTTACTATGAACCAACAGCATATGAAACTATTATAGAAATCAATATGCCAAACGAAACTGACAGATTTATCTTCTAATCTACTGAAATAAGCTCAATTAAACGCCTGCCATTAATTGCAAATTAAGCAGACTGAGAAACTAAGCCCCAATTATCATCCTCTTGAATTGTTCAAAGGTAACACTTCCGTCATCGTCGCTGGCGGGAGTGCAAATAAATTGTGCAGGGTTCTAAGGGTTTTTAAAAATGAAATACATTAGTTTCTTTTAATTAAGAAAATAGTTTTTAAAATAAATTGCATAAATGCCACATGGTCACATTTAATTGGTCATTTTTCACATCTGACTTGCCATGTGTCACTTCCATTAAATTGGGGGTATTTCTAACAACTCTACTAACGTCAAGGGTATATTTAATCACTTTCGCTAATGGAAGGCAAAATTAACTAATAAACTAAAGTAAAAGGGTATATTTGACCCTTTTCCCTTTATAGTATATCTTACACATAAGTACATAACATACATATAAATAGTAACAACCGAGGCATGGGGATGGCGTGGCACTCCCACAGCACTACATAGATCTGCCCCTACTCTTAACCGGTGATTCATGCCTGAGAAGTTTTTGTATAATAAGATTTTTAGAACGGAAAAGGGCCAAAATTACCCTTGAACTTTGAAAAATAGTTAATATTCATCTGCCTTCGTTATCTTTAGGGCCATTATCTTTTACGGTTATACTATGGGGTCAATTATACCCTTCTAGCTAATCCACGTGGCATCATCTAACCCTTCAAAATTATTTTACCCTCAAATAATTTTTTACTCACTAAAATAACTCAATCCGACCCGAATTTTTTTTTTTCCAAAGAAAAATAATACGGAATTATTTTTATATTTTTTTTGGAAAAATTATCCGTATTATTTTTGCTAGAAAAAAAATTTGGGTCGGATTGAGTTATTTTAGTGAGTAAAAAATTATTTGAGAGTAAAATAATTTTGAAGGGTCGATGATGCCACGTGGCAACGCTTATGAAGGTATAATTGACCCCATAGTATAACCGTAAGGGTATAATCGTCCTAAAGATAACGAAGGTATGGATGAACTATTTTTCAAAGTTCGTGGGTAATTTTGGCCCTTTTCCGTTTTTAGAAGGATAAATGTGTAGATTTTGTGTTATCAAGAGTGTGGCTTAAGACTTTCAAAATTTAATACTCCCTCCGTTTCAATTTATGTGAACCTTTTCGGAGTACGACGGTCAATTTATAACTTTGACCTTAAATTTGACATAGATTTTTCAAGTTTGTAAAAATAAAATTTATATATTTAAAAACTTATAAAGTGTACTATAAGCTATGATAGTTTTTAATTCAAATTATTTAGAAAAAATGTAAGGAAAACATGGTCAGAGAATCGCCTCGAAGACTCTCCAAATAGTAATAGATTCACATAAATTGAAACGGAACAAGTATTTATATTTAACTTTTATTGTTAGATAAGTTTTATATAGTTTGTTGTATGAACCAATCTTGACCTATATAAATTTATGAACTAATAGCATTAGGGGCCGTTTGGTTAGAAGACAAGTTGGGTAAGAAACAATTTATCTTTATGAGATGATTTACAATAACACAAATATCTATTGCTTATTTTGGACTACAAATTTTAAAAGTCGTCATTTCTTTCTTAGCCTTTGTGCCTAGTCAAATGATGTCACAAAATTGGGACGAAGGGAGTTGTAATATTATGTTGCTTCCAAATGAACACGCAAGTATATGTGGTCATACAAGTAATATAGAACTTTTAAGTCGAGATATCGATCCCATAGAAACTTAGATTCTACTGTTAAACTAATTCAAATTCGAATAAAACTATTTAAGAAAGTGAAAATCAAAGTGTTTATTGTAGGTAAACTAAAAATGAAAAGTAAACAATTTATGATGGGTGTTTCTATGACTGAGAATATTTCGACAAAGATTGTAAGGTTTATCAGATGAGAGAAAGTTCCAGGGTCATGGCTTTTGACAAGCCAGTTGATCTTCTGACAATTCTACCTATCTTATTTCCTGGGTTACTAGCTAACAGGTTAATTATAACTTTATGATATTCTCTCGAACTACTCACAAGCTTGTAGATGTTACTATAACACCTTTATCTTTATGGTCATCAGAGGTAACAAGAACGCATTTAATTCTCCGTATTCAATTAAGTAGGGCTAAAGGGTATATCTCTATCCTTAGTAGCGAAACGATAATATCGAACAAACTCTATTTATTTTTATTACGTACGTGAATTCCCTTTCTCAAGTCCAATTCATGCACCACCGATAGTGTCTAACTATTGGCCAGATAATCCAACAATTAAGATCAAGAATAAATAAGCAACCCAAAATATGAAAAATTAATAGATAATAATTGTCGTCAAACCAACTATCTTGTCTTTCGCCACAACCCGAGAATTAAGAAGTTTAGCTATGATTCTTAATGAACAACAAGAATTCATGAAGAAACTAGGGTTGAAAAGATGGAAAATAAAATAAACCTAGAGAGAGAAAGTAGAACAGTGGCTTACAAGTCTTAGAATATCCCAGCACACCGTTTACAGCTGATAAAACGTCTATATATAGCCTAGGATTAAAACAAAAAATAAGTAAACCTAATCCCGATCGAAACGGGAAAGCTGCGCGTAACCTCGCTTTCCTTCTGCGATGCGGATGGATCGCGCAAGCGTGGTTCTAATTTTCTTCGCTATGCGGAAGAAAAGCCTGATGGTGAATGTGGTCAGAAGCTTGTTTTGTCTGCTTTCTTCACGCGATGCGGATGGATAGCGGGATCTTCATTTCGTTACTTCTCCTCTACTGTTTCTGCTTCTCACGTCGCCATGATCAGATGCCAACACTTCCAAAAGTCCACCAAACTACTTACTTCTCCTCCAAATGGTTGCGTTGGACCTATTCACAAAACATAATAACATAAGCCCGGATACAACGATTTTATCTTCAAGAAAGCAAGTAAAGTACTAAGTTTTAGAGGGAAAGCGACACGAACCTTTAGTTATCTGTGCCAAATATCATATTAGTATTGCGGAGATAATAACATATGACTTAATAATATTAATGTAGAAATTCTTATTTTGTTCATTTTTTTTTTTTTTGTTATGGGATAATTTCAAGGAAAAAAGAAGAAATAAATGAAAAGAGTGTAAATCCGGGAAAAAAGAATCTCCACATATAAACCAACATTAAGTTATAGTGTACATTGTTTGGTTGCTCCTTTTTGTTTTTCTTGTAAATAATAACATGCAAACATTGTATGAGAATTATCTATTATTTTATCCCGATAGAAAGTGGAATTAAAATTAAAAAAATGCTAAAATGACAAAACAAACTCTTATAATAGCAAGAATTTTTTATTTTGTTTTAAAGTACTCAAATAGTTCTACAATTTTCATGTATGTATCCCCATTTGAAGAGTTGCTTTTAGTAGTCTAATTTAGACTATTCATTTACCTAATTTCGTTTAGACTGTTCCTTTGCACTACTTTCATCTTCTTTCACAATTCCACTCACGACTCAAGATGGTTTTATGGCTCTTTTCTTCTCTTCCTTTTATTTTTATTTTAAATTTAAATTTGTGTGATATCATTTTTCCTAATTTCAATTTATGTTTGTGTGATATTATTTTTCCTAATTTAAATTTATGTTTGTACATGTGATATTATTTTTCCTATTTTTATTCTATTTTACATAAGCATTGAGTCAAATACGATCCAAAGTGTTTAACTCTGACGCCGTGTAGAAACACCATAAACTCAAACACATGTTTCTACAATAAGTTTCAAGCGGTACAAATATTTGTGAGCAACCCATACTATTTTGGAAGAAGGAAAATCATTTTCATAGTGTTTCGATGCAAATCCAATTCAAGTAATTCAACATAATTTTTCTCTTCAAACTGATGTATTTATTAATTATTTTAAGAAAATATATAATGTTGAATGTTTCTCAGCGAATTGCAGAGATCATTTTGAGGTAAGACATATGAGTCCTGATGAATTCTTATATTTAGTGGTACATTTTTCATTTTTTTATCTATTTGTTTTTAATTTAATATACCACTGTAGGCCTCCCTAAAAGTACAAATGCGTAATTGGGCATTTGAAAACATTCAGACGCATTCTGTTACCTCACTTCAAATTTAGAATGACGGTGTGGACTCTTGAGTTAATTGAATAACAAGACGCTTATCACTTTCAAGAATTTACCCTTTAATCTTTAATTTTGATTTTATAACCTTAAACAACATTTTTTTTTTTTTAAATAGCACGTATGATTTTTAAGAAAATTTTACTCATTAATGTATACTACCTACGCAATAAGCGTGTTCGGAGACTAGTAAATATAAATTACACACAATAATAGGATAACTTTGTTTAGAGATGTTTTACCAACTATCAATGTAATGCTATAAACAAACTATTGCATGAACTTAATTAGTCAACTAATAATTAAATGATGTTGAGATCTGGTTATCCATAAAGTAATCGATCTACTAATGCGATATAATCTAGATATATATAAAATTAGTTATTATTTTTCTTTAACATGGCCTTGTGAAACTTTGTTGTAACATAGAATTATGATAAAAAAGAAGTTATCCATAAGAATTCTATTTATCATATAATAATCACGTGATAATTTTGAATGTATCCAAAGAAGAAAGCGCCAAAATCTCCAAGAGTTCTGGTTTTCTCTCCTATAAATGTACTAACTGATTATGGAATAGGAATTCTACTTGGAATGCTAATAAGGTGAGAAAAAGAGCACACACCAATATATATAAATAAATGAAAAGGAGGATTTGCAGAAAAATGAGCCATGGATCATGGAAAATAATTCTTCTTATTATTTTCTTCCATGTCCAACACACATCAGCAGATCTTGTAGATGTTGTTTGTAAAACAACTCAAAATAATAAACTTTGCGTTGAATCTCTCAGATCAGATCCTCGTAGTTTGAATGCAGATGCAAAAGGCCTCGCACTTATCATGATTCGATTGGCTTTGTACAAGACCACTCGTAATATTGTTTATATCGAGCGACAAATGATTGAGCTGAATAAACTTGATGATTTAACTTCCCAGCAATGCCTTCAAGTTTGCTATCAAAAATACAACTTTATTGTAAACTATTTCATCCTAAATGCCATTAAAAATTTGTACTTGAGCAGGTATCGTGATGCAACTTTTGCTATTGCACTATCTGGTCGAAATATTTCAAGTTGTGCAGATACTTGTGTGAACTCTCCTTTCTTTAACTTAGCAAATAGGAGCAATGAATATGCATATTTTGTTCAAGTAGTTGCCGATGTAATAGACTTTTTGTATGATTAAATATTATTCTTCTTTATCTCAGAGAAGGACAAGATATCTTAAAAAGAAAACACCCAAAAATTAAAAGCAAGAACAAAATTGAGAAAGCAAACATAATTTGCTATATATGACATAACGGCGGCATTATTTTAATTTAACACTAGCATATGGTTGTATAAATTCAATAATTAGATAACCAGTCTTTCTTTCTTCACAAAACAAATATTATAAAATCCTTTGTTGGTAAAAGAGTTATTTCCAATTAATTTATATTTAAATTTTTATATTACCCCAAGAATATGAAATCAAAATTAAAATATTTTCTAACAAGAAAAAAAGTTGTAGTTATAAGTTATAAGATATCACAATAATAAAATCAAATTGTTGTTGGTAAAAAGATGTTGCAAATTTCATACTTTGTTGTTGTGCTTATAGTTAATTGCCTATATTCTTTAATTATTATTTTTCAAGCGTTAATTTAGCGAGAAAGTAATTAATGGAATTGGTCTTATCACGTAATGAGATGATCTCTCTGTTTTAGATCACAGCACATGAACTTTTCTGCGGAAAATACATAAATACCTCCCAACGTATACTCGGATTAATTATGACGCACCCAATTTTTGCGGGCGATCTATTACCCCTGTTCTTATTTTTTCTGTATTTTTGTACCTTTTTGGCGCGACAAGACAATCAAAATTTGATGCCCACAGACAGCCGGAGAGTGTGCAACACTCTCCGCCACATTGGCGCCACGTCGGCGCCACGTCAGTGCCATGTCGTCGTCATCTTCTTCTTCTTCTTCTTCTTCTTCTTCTTCTTCTTCATTTCAAGAAATTAATCAACCCATTTTCATCCATTAACACACACACATTCAATTTCATCATCAACCATAAAAAGCTTAATTTCAAAAAATCAACGAACCCATATTTTTCCTTCATTAACACACACATTCAATTTCATCATCAATCATAAAAAGCTTATTTTCAAAAAATCAACCAACCCATATTTTCCTCCATTAACACACACATTCAACTCATTTTCTTCCTCCATTAATACACCCACAAACCCATTTTCTTCCTCCATTAACACACCCACGTTCAATTTCATCATCACTCATTAATATCTTTTTAAGAGATCAACAAACCCATATGCTTCCTAAAATTATTCCTCCCTCCATCCCCGGCTGGAAAATCCTATTCTACTTTAGCTAGAGTTAATTCGCAGGCCAGTGAACTTGCTTTGATGTGATGTAGCTGTCAATCCGTTTTAGTTTGTCATTTTTCTTACTTAAAATTCTCATTCTTCATTTTCCCTTTCCTTTTAACACAGCTTGTGTAGATGGAAATAAAGAAGAAATTTGCAAATGGAATTTGTTCAACTAGAGCAAACTTGCCAATCTTGTAAAGTTAAGTTAGTAAGCTTGTAATTGGGGACAGAAAAATTAATTGATTATGTCCATACAGTATTCGGGTAAATCCTAATTCAAGATATATTTGCCAAATCGAATACAAAAAAATAAAAAATAAATAAATAGTTGTATTGTTTAAGTTTGAATACATATGGATTATAGTAATAGTCCACTTCAATTGGGTTGGGTAATCTAGCCTTGCTTCTTAGAAAGTTATTGGGCTGTAATATAGGCGTCCATTTATCAATTCTCTCTTAATTCAGACCATCCAACTAGGCGTCCATTTATCAATTTTCTTGAATGTGGGTGTGTTAATGGAGGAAGAAAATTGGTTGAATGTGCGTGTCAATGGAGGAAAAATATGAGTTGGTTGATTTTTGAAAATAAGCTTTTTATGATTGATGATGAAATTGAATGTGTGTGCGCGCGCTAATGGAGGAAAATGTGTTGATTGATTTCTTGAAATGAAGAAGAAGAAGAAGATGATGACGTGGCACTGACGTGGAGCCAATGTGGCGGAGAGTGTTGCACGCTCTCCACTGTGCATTCATCAAATTTTGATTGTGCCACGTCACCAAAAAGGTAAAAATAAAGAAAAATAAGGCTAATAGGTCGCCCGCAAAATATGTTAGGGGTATTTATGTATTTAAGCTAACTTTTCTGATAAGGTAGTATTTATTTGGTATTAATTATTGGCATATTGCCATTTGTAGTCCAATAATTTTGTTTGTGTAATTTCAGGGGGGGGGGGGGGGGGGGCAAATATGAAAAAAAGTGCTACCTTAAACGTTTTATCATTATAATTTGTAGTCTAGTAAATTTGTTTGTGTTATTTAAGGTGGGGATAAGTATGAAGTAAAGTGCTACTTTAAAGTTTAAACGTCTATCAATATAATCATTATGATGGTCAATTTTTTCTTTTTATGTTCTTTTAAAACTTCGTTTGCATCCTTGTTATATGCTTCCTTATATCTGAAATTTCATCTGTTAACTTTTTTTGTCTTTTAATTATTCTATTACTGGCTGGGTATGGCCCGTGTTGGTGGACAATTTGAAATTTTGAATTGATTCTCACATATACCATTTGAGTGTCATTCAGCTAATTTGGTGGATGACTTCCACATATTACGTCCAAATTAAAAACAAATAAATCAGCAAACATGCCAAAGACTCGAATGCCTTTGACCCCATAACTTATTACAGTTTCACTCCAAGAAATTTTGGGATCTTTGAGTTTATAGGATATCCTTGGTTATCAAAATTCCATTAATCTTGCTTACAACACTAAGCTAAATCGCAAAATGATGGTTATAACAACGGTTTTCCATTAGTAACAGTATATTCAACAATAGCATTCATTTCTCTGAATTCACATGCATGCTTGCAAAAATTACAACTATAGTAATATGCATTCTGATTAGCCAAGAAAGAGGAGCGCCTATAGAAGTATCAAATAGTCTGATTAGATCTTGATATACTGTTGCAACTTTTATCTCCCTCAACTTCACCTACATATGAAAATTAAATAGTGACGTAGAGCTGAAAATGTCACAACACTGGGAACAACTCAGCAAATGCAAGGTTCACATATGGGATCAGTGCTATAAAAAATAACCAGATCTAAACATTCAAGTTTGGCCATGTGAAACCACGTTAATAATACTGTGTAATGTTAGTATGGGGCTACACAAGATAGACCAGTGCATTACACATCTTTGAACGGAAACTTTATCGTCAAATTGATCTGTCAAATCATATAGTGCAGTGACAGACAGTTCCAATCTTTTGCAATTCCTACACTCGAGTGATATTAATCTATGTATTATCTGTCGTTTAGTATTTTCCTAAGCTATCCTTTCTCTAATTATTGCAGATAAATAATTGGTCAAGATATATGGTTCTTTGTGAAGTGAAGAAAATACCATTGGGATCATAAGCCTATAAAACTATTCCATCAAATGAGAAATATGTATCAATGCAAAAATGTGCGTCTTTCTTTTTCTGCTTTTAAACTCTGAGAATGTTATCCTTGATAAATTTAAACTTTAATTAGACCATCTTTAACTTATTTTCAAAAAATTATCTATCATCTTCAACAATATGTAGATGAAAAAATCTTTTTTCCTTCCCTTCTTTTCCCTAATAATAAGTGTGCATGTAGTGAAAATAGATGCTGATAATGGAGAAGAAACGAAAGACAAAACACAGAATAAACAAAGGCTCAAAACAAGCACAAAAATCTAGATCTATAACCAATGAAAATAAAGAGCAAAAAAGTGAATGGCAAGAAGATAACACTAACCGCAACACTGCGAGACCTAACAGAGAGAAGGTAGTTGAACATAAAAAGCTAGAGAAGGACACAGGAACAAAGACTCTGAATGAAAATGGAAAGGCAATGGCTTTTCTATCGCTGCTATGGAGGACACATAAGTACTTACACATGAAATGTCAAAATTGCCCTCAATTTAATTTTTATTGACACCGAAGCAGTCATGTTGAAACCGGTTTTCCTGCAATATAGTGCTGGCAACAAATTTTGGTGTGCGGAAAATAACTGCAAATTAGAAACAAAATATGTTGAAATAGAGATTATTGATGAATATTGCGGGTACAAATCTGTTTATTCCCTTGATTCTTCTTTCCTAATAGTTCTCCGCAATTCGAAGGCCGTTAGTAACGTATTTCTCGAACGTAGGAAGACCTCTTTGATGTATTTGATCTCCAAGAACGTCGATCAGTTTGATAAAGTCAGTATTTGATGCCTTGATCTCTTTGTGACTCGGGGATTTATGGGATTTTCGAGATGTCTTGAAATACAATATTTGATGATCTCTTTATGAATACTTAAGTGTTTATGGGATATTCGATATGTCTTGAAATACAATAGTTGATGACTCCTTTATAAATATCCAAGTGTTTATGAGATATTCGAGATGTCTTGAAATACAATATTTGATGATCTCTTTCTGAATAGCCAAGTGTTTATGAGATATTCGAGATGCCTTTCAAGAGAATATGTGCCGCATGATCTAGAGTTTAGGGTGGAGTAGCCTCCAAGAACCAAATCCTAACCGACTTTAAAGTGTAAAGATGAACTGAACTCATCTTATAAAGTCGTATTTCAAATATGGTAAAATTTCGACGTCTACATGTAGAAACTTGTAGTTATATGCCTCTTTATATCAAAAAATTAAATACTTAGCACTGTGATAAAATAAATTAGTCAAAATTATATTGGTAGAGGATTTACAATGTTCGAGGGAGTTAAGTGTATGATATTAAAAATATAAGGGATATCCGCCACTGAGCAATAACACACGGGGTTTAAGTGTAACTTGCCCCAAATAAAAAATAGACAAATGGAACAGGAGGTTTTGGGGTTTTCTTCATCCTTCTAGGGTTTTAGAACTTTAAAGTGTATCTCTTTGTATCTAACACTTCAGCTAAGAACCCTATATATTCTCTTTGTATCTAACCCATACTTGAAAACCATTATTTCTTTCAAGATTGCTGATTAAGGCACAGAGAAGCACCAAATACATTTAAAGGTATCACATTTTATATATTTCTTGAATTCTACTCTGTAAAGCTGTAAACTCACCAAAAAAAAACCATCTTTTGTTATACAATTGTTCATTAATGTGACATTTCCGATGTATTTGTGTAGAAAATGAACCCCCCATGAAAGTTTCTTGGACATTTGTTGATTTGCATAAGCTTTTTAAGCTAGAAATCATATTTTTTCTTTGGTTTAGAATCTATTTTGTTGCTAACTTGAGATGCTAATTCATAAAATCCGCAAAAGTGTATCTTGGAATATGATATCTCAGTTCAATCACCTATTTATATCTCCTATTTATGAAAAGGGTTCTACTTTTCATAGTCCACAGAATTTTTCATCATTGAATATTCGATGCTTTCGTAGTTCACATAATCCGAATGTATCGGTCCCTGAATCGACAACTCAGACACCTATTTCCCCTGCTGTGAATAAAATATCGCGAGTCGCTAGAACTGATGCACAATCAGCTCTTTTTGATTACTTGCATTGTACTAGAGGTTTTAATTATATGGATGCTGAGCACATTAGCAAGAACTCACCTCATTTCCTTCAAAGCTTGCTATCCAAGGTTGATAATGATCAAGATGTAGCAAGGGCATTGACCCGTTTTTTCAGATACCATCCGATTAATGAGTTCGAACCGTTTTTAGAGAGCTTGGGGTTGAAGCAATCTGAGCTTACATCCATGCTTCCAAGAAATTTGATATTTATGAGTGATGACCATGTCTTGCTTGATAATTATCATGCTCTTTGTGATTACGGCATCCCTCGCACTAAAATTGGGAAGATTTATAGGGAAGCGACTGAGGTATTTGGATATGAGTATGGAATATTGGGTATGAAATTGAGGGCTTATGAGAAATTGGGTTTGAGCAGGTCAACAGTTATAAAGTTGGTGACGTGTTCCCCTACTCTTTTGCTTGGTGAGATGAACAGTGAACTTTTTCAGGTTCTTGAAAAATTGAAGATTTTGGGGTTTGAAAATGATTGGATTGGAGGATATTTATCCAACAGGCACTCCTACGATTGGGGTAGAATGCTTAACACGTTGCGTTTTCTCAATGACGTAGGATATAGTGATGAAAAGATGGCGACTTTGTTTAAAATGAATCCTGCATTCTTATTTGAAGGCTCTGGGAAACGGATTTATGTATTGGTTGGGCAATTACTGAAGTTGGGTTTTAAAATGAATGACGTATACTCACTATTCTGTCAAAATCCTAATATTCTATCCCTGAAGTGTGCTAAAAATCTCTGGAAGGCATTGTACTTCTTATTGGAGATAGGATTAGAGACTGAAATAATTGCCAATATTGTTTCTACACATATACAACTTCTGGCTTCACATTCTCTGAAGGGACCAATGACTGTTTTGAGGGTCTTCAAGGGTGACAAGTGTCGTTTATGTCAGACTATAAAGGATGATCCTTTGAATTTGTTCAGATTAGCTTCAAAATCAAAATTTAATGTGGACCAGATGACTTCCCAGAGCCCAGGAAAATTATTTGAGAAAACTAGTTTCTTATTGAGATTAGGTTACTTAGAAAATTCGGATGAGATCGCAAAAGCTTTGAAGCAGTTCCGCGGACGAGGAGACCAGTTACAAGAGAGGTTTGATTGCCTGGTAAACGCAGGTTTGGACTGCAATGTTGTAATTAACATGATTAAACAGGCTCCCACGACGCTGAACCAGAGCAAAAGCGTGATTGAGAAGAAAATTGATCTACTGAAAACATATTTAGGTTATCCAGTGGAATCGATTGTGTCATTTCCATCTTACCTCTGCTATCATGTGGACAGAGTCCATCTTCGTTTTTCAATGTATGCATGGCTGAAGCAAAAGGGTGCTGCAAAACCAACATTGTCAGTGAGCACTCTTCTTGCTTGTTCTGATGCTCGCTTTGTAAAATATTTTGTTGATGTACATCCAGAAGGTCCAGCAATGTGGGAAAGTTTAAAAAGTTCACTTCAATCCAGCTGATCGATTTTCAATATCAGTTTTGATGAATAGAGTTACCATTTTTTCCTCAGGTTGTTATAAGTTTCTAGTTCTAATTGATTTAATTAGTTTTTTCACCTTTTGTGGTTTGTCTATGTTATCCCCCCCGGGGGGCAGGGTTGCTTGATTTTAGTCTACTTTCTTTCTGTTAAAGGACTTCGCATCCCCTTGCTACTCCCATCATAGCCCCTTCTCTTCATGCTGTAGATGAGGGGACTATGGATATTTTGGTAGGGTCTTTCTTACAGGACAAGGAGGTATCATGTACTCATTTCATATAAAGAAGCTTGTGGTAAAATCTGTCTAGTACATATCTTTAGACTTGTAAAATAAAATAGATCTGACCTTACACCCTAGCCATCCTTCTGATAAGCCTTGGTGGATAGAGTTAGTTGGTATCTATGTCAGTGGGAGGTAGTGGGTGCCCCGTGAATTAGTCGAGATGCGAGCTAGTTGGCTTGAGCACCAAAGTTATGAAGAAAATCGAAACTGCCCTTGAATAAAAGTATTACTATGATTTTGGGTGCAGTCCCTTGTTATCCATCAGATGGCAAGTCCTTAGACTTGTATAAGAGGTTTGTCAATTCTCTCAATTTCTCATCTTTCTTTTCCGGTCAAGTTTCTTATCCTGAATAAGGCTCAAGAATCTCTTTCCCAATTGGGGAGGGGATACTCTAAAGAATAAAGAAGCGGATCTATTCTGTTACAATCAGAAGTACACTTCTTTTTTTGGTGTGTGTATCATTATTCATCAGTGTTCCTTTTCCTTGTTCCTTTATGATAGTACATTTTCTGTTCTGCTTCTGTTACTTCTCTTTCGGCTTGTATGCCCCTGATTTTCATAATAAATAGATTGGTGCATTGCTTATTGAATACCAATTTTCTCATTCTATGTGCATGCTTCTTTTTCCCTAAAGTTGATCCGCAATAACAGATTGCCCATGATGTTGTATCTTGTTTATCTATCCGAAACATCATTGTTTTGGCCCCAAAACTCCTTGTCTTGAACAGGCCATGATTTGTGCACCTGCGCTTTCTTTTCCTCTCCTCTAGACACAACTTGACATACTATGTGTTGTATCTTGTTTGTTTATGACGATGTTATATGCTATTTCATAATTCATCATGGGAAACCAATTGGAGTATATTGGTGAAATTACTGCCTTCTATGCAATTATAGAGCATAATTATCTCTATCCTTAAATTTATTACTTATTCAAGGAAGAAATTATAGAGAACACTGATATCAAGTTCTGCTGGTGGAATAATTTTGTAAACAAAATGCTACTAAGTCTTGGTGGATAGAGCTACTAAGTTTTGGTGGACAGAGTTACTTAGTACATGTACTAGTGGGAGGTGGCAAGTACCTGCTGGATTGATCGAGGTGCATGCAAACTTGCGTAGACACCAACATTATAAAAACAATTCAGATATACATGTTTTGTTTTGTTTCAGAAGGTTCATTAATGAATTATGAAAGGATAATTTTTCATTGCTATGCTTCAAGTTGGTGTCAAATATGCAGAGCAAAAAAAAAAAAAAGATTTATTTCCTCCCATATCCATAGAGAGCAAAGAAAAGCCACAAAATTGTTTACATTGTTGGCATCTTTAACATTACACCACAGAATACAAAAGCTGTAATGTTTTGATTTTTACACATGGTAAGGGCCGCCTATAGTTTTTTACTTTCCAAATTGTCCAAAAAAAAATGCGCAAAGAAACTGTAACCCCAATGTAATTGATTTTCTTGTCAATCTTTTGGCTGCACCAGCCACTGTGTCTTCAAGTTGCATCTGTCTTTGGCATGTAGAAAAGTCTATGATACATACGAAAATTACACAACATTTACTTGTCAAAGTAAAACGAAGATGCTTAATGTTCCATTCATCAACATATGTTCCTTTTTAGGGGAAGTAGTTATTAAGAGAAAGAGTTGTAATGTATAAATTATTTAACATTTGTTGAGAAACTTGCGGGGTCATATTTAACTTAACTTTGTATTCTATAAGACTAGGAAAGAGAATAAACTAGTATCGTGATGGAGCAAAATAAGCCCCACAAATTTAGTTTTCTGAAAATGAGGCCTTGTTGACATGAAAATGATCTGCAACTCAAATGTAAACACAGCCCATCTTATGCGACAAGAAATGACTATATATTTGATCTAGATATCTCTAAATTGCGATAAAATACGATAAATTTATCATAAAAGTGAAACATTTATACATCATTAATATTTCCGCAAGCTTGGTCCTGTGGAACTTTTCTTACTACTGTAAACGTGGAAGTTTAACAAGATGAATTATGACAATGGTCAGTGATAAAGTAAGCACTCTAGTGAAACGTTTTACAAGATAGTATTTTTTAACACTATTAATCTTACATCCAAAACTGAGTTTAAGAACAACTTGTAGGACAAAACCTAGTTACTATCATAGTTTCCAAAGTTTGACACTTGCATTGTCTTTAAAAGTAGTGGAAGATGATGAGGGAGACAAGCCAGAGCAATGACGTTCAGCCTTGTCTTTGGTAAAGGCCCTTTGAACATCATCTTTGAGCTCCTTAAATCGCTTCCTCTTGATCTTTTGCTCCTCTGGAGTGCCTTTCTCAAGGAAGAATAAGTCCGGTAAGTCATCCTCCATAAACTTATCCAGAACTTGGGAGCAATGAGGAAAATAGCGTTTGCCCAGCTCAACTGCAACCATGAAATCGGAATCAATTTAGAATAACGAGAAGAGGAACTTGAAAATACAATTCGGTTGGCATTCTCAATCCATAATAGAATCTATATGTGCAAACAAGAAAACACTAATGAGCTGCACCTTAACTTGTTTTATCTTTCTTGGATCTTCGTACGGAAAACCATGTACCTATTTCACCTTTTTTTTTTTTTTTTTTTTGTTTCTTCACACTGTACTAGAAACTAGGGAAGGAAAGGGAAGATAAAGAAAAGAACAAGTTTGGGAAATAATAGAGACAATAGTTGGTCCAAATATAAACTTTTATCTGTCTCTTTTTTACTTTCCGTCCTAAACCAAACAACAGAAGGGGAAGTTTTGGACCCTCTGCCTCATTTTCCCGCTTCTCTAACTTCCAAACAACAAATTAGGTTTTTCCCTATCTTCTTTTGAAAGGGGCAGACTACAACATACTTGAGGATAAAGAGGTCCAAACTGGTGATGACCTATACAGAGGACTACAAACCTGGTGTTTCCCTCCCTTCTTGCTGCTTCTTAACCGTATATGGTCAAGGGAGGGGAAAGAACAAGAGTAAGAGATGGACAATTTTGCGAGGCTACAGAAGATATGACTTGAAAGTAGGATAAGAAGTCGTTACTGCATTTTTTGCTCTAAGACATTACAGTTCGAGGTCTGAATTTCCACTTTATATACTCATTCTTACAGGCATGACACATACATGCTGCCAGTTATATATATATATATATATATATAGCCATTCTTTCAAGTCAGAAGGGTATTTGATGAAAAAGAAAATCGCACATAAAGTGACATACTATAGTCATGTAGGAGGTTGGCAATACCCCACATACATGCACATATTTATAATTCTATTCCTCCAGGATATTCCGAGGATTTAACATCAGTTGTTAATGCTACAGAATAAACCAAAAGTAATTTGCATTCTATCTCTTTTGGAAGAAAAAAAGGAGGGAAGAAGCAGAAAATGGGTTCATGTCTAGATGCTCTTCATGTCAATTTAATTGCTACAGATTAGATGATGATGAAATTGGAAATAAATAGGAAATCTGGTGCATGTAAGACGATCTTAATTAATAGACTGGCTATCAATGGATACCTGTCCTTGAGAGCCTTTCTTTCTGCATTATGGGTGTCTCATTCAGATCAACCTCCCTCAAGTTTCCAGATGAACCTTTAGATGCCAAATGGCCCGCGAATTCAGCTGTCGTCTCAGCATTTGCAATTTCCATGGCTAGTTTGGCTTCAAGAGGGAACAATAATCGTGCAAATGCCACTGTAATACAAAGCCATCACGAAATAACTTACTCAGCGGGCATATTTAATTCACACAAGGACCACAACAGACTCATCAAAGTTGAATGAAGAAATCAAGTCGAGTTTGACAGATTAGATACTGCTAGCAAAAGCAAACACTAATAAATGATAACATCATGGCTACATTCTGAGTCATCATATAATGCAGAAGTTACTCAGGTGTGTGTGTGTGTGTTTTATGTTTGCTTATTCTTCTTTTGGCTGGATTAGTCAGTATACCCTAAATTCCCTCATACTCTAAGTGTGCCATCAACTGGTGTCGTGACCAGCCTGAGGATGCGATTCGCCAAGCTGGGGCAAAGAAAGCCGTCCGACCCTACTGGATTAGGAATGTGAAGGCCTCTCCTTCGAAAGGAGACCGGGGAAAGAAATTGTCCAAGAATTTATAATACTGTAGTTCATGTACCACAACTTGGCCCCACTGAGATCTTCCAAGTACAATTTAGAGAAATAATGAACTAATATATAAGTGACTTTTAACAGGAGGTGAGTGTGTACTAATCAACAGCGTATCCTGGTGCAATAGTCAGGTTTGCCTACAAATTCAAAGGATACTCTCTTCGTAGTTTTCCAAATTTGAGATCATGATCTAATGATATGAAATGCTTAAATCTTAATCACGTATTTACTATAAATGGACAAGGTCCAGTAGGACAACCAAGGAAGCTTAGCTTCCAGAACTGGAAATCAAGAAGTTGCTTGGAAAAAGAGGAAAACGCAAGCAAGGTACCTCTGTTTTCCAGGTAGAGCAGTTTCATTGGCAGATCATCGGCCAACATTGGGGAAGAAAATGATGCATCTCGAGCCATTGGGTTGCGACGCATCTCTCTCTCCAAAACATCGATACATACCCGATCTTTGATTGCTTCCTGGCCTTGTTCTGTTTTTGCATGGTATTCCTTAGGCCTAGTCAGCCTCCTACAGATAGTAACAGAACTCTGCCCATCCAATGTAATCTCTGATGCATGAGCTCCTTTAGTCAAAAGTGATACAATAATTGATGGTTCCTTACGCATGGCAGCAATGTGAAGCACAGTGTAACCACGTGTATTCCGAAGGTTGACGTTAGCAACACCCAATCCAAGAACCTCAGTAACAACCTTGGGGTCACAATATGCAACGGCATAATGAAGAGCGTAGGCTTCATCTAAACTTATGTCAGACTCATGTAGTAGAAGCTTGACAAGTTCAACATCATCCGAATCCAAAGCCTTGTATATCCTATTTTTTCTCTTTTCATGCAAGGGATCCATGAGTAGAACCTTACTTTCATCAACCTGACATTTCACCCGCAATAGCTTAATACTATTTGCAACTTCAAAAGGAACCTCTTTCTCAATACATGTGCTTTCAAGATCTGATCGCGCTACTCTATCAACGCAATGAGTGAGAAGCTCAGTCAACTGGCAATGGAAAGCAACTCCAAGTATTGGGATAACATCTTCCACAAGAGCCTTGCCCACAAAATTGATAAGGCGTCGCTGCAATTATTTAAACGAGCTAATGTTAGCAGACTATTCTCCTTGGTTGTTGCTAAAAATTCTCTATATATTTTTGACAAATGCATCCAACTTTTATGAAGCTGGTAGCAGCCATAGTGTACAGGCAATGATGTCCGATTGCCTAAAACAAATCAAGTTTGTTGCATAATAACATCAGTTAGTTTCCAAAGGTTATATCCATCAATGCGTTGGAGATATTCCATGTCAACTTGACAAGGTCCTATTGCAATGAGTAACTTTTGCTGTTTGAAACAAACTTAGAACTACCTTTCTCCTAGCAATCACTATTAAACTGAAAAGAATATCATGATGTAAGTAGCGACAAATGAATGAATTTGGATTCACATCACAATGGTATTACAATGTATGCTCGTGCACAAAATCGTGACAGTGCAGAATATTCATTATCTGGATGCCGTTTTAATATGATTAATGTATTGACTTTTCCTTTCTCTGACAAACTCACCTAGAGATTTCATTATATAATCTAATTATCGTTATTGAGATGCACGTAGAACCTTTTGCATTCATCCTTGTTAGCTTGAAAATTACAAAATCACTTGAAATGTATATTAATCAGCAGAAAGCATGTTACCTACCAGAAAAAGTGACACTAGCTCTGGAACCTGAAACACGAAAGATGCATACATCAACTCGACATGAAAATTGATTGCTGGTCTGCAAGAGTCATGGGCACATGAAGTGTCCACGCATGTTGATACCTCAGGAGGAAAATGCTTCAATTTCCCCGAGTACATATAACTTAAGAAAGTGAGAAAAGCCTCATATCCAACCTTACCATAAGGCAAAATATCGATCATAGAATAACTTGATTTACCTTCCTTTCCACAACTTCCCTTATTTTTCTTAAAAAGATCCTTGAAAAATGTACTCCTGGCAGCTAATATACACCGATGAACACCAAGTGAAACGCCCTCAACAACAATCTCAGCATCACTAAAATCAGACTTGGAATCTAGCAAGAGTTGCTCTAAATTGTTACTGAGTTTACTCAAGCTGATGATTTCATAACTAGTCCCTGTCTCAGAGCCACCACCATAGGCACATGTGTTTTGGCCAATCCCATTGGACCCATTCGATGTGTTGGAAGTTGAAGTAAAGCTTATAGATGATGATGGTTCAGCAGAACTTGCCATTTCACAATTGTATAGGCTAAAAATACACAAAATTTATCCACATCCAAGATAGTCAAACTCCAAAAAATCAAAAGTACTTATCCAAAGTATAATATTCTCAGAACCTCTCCAAACCTTAATCAATTACCAAGAAATCATCCTAAAAGGACAAAACTTTGACCAAAACTCTCCACAAGTCTTCTCATAACATTCAACAAAGTAGACCAAGAAAAGAAGCAAATTCCAAACTACAACTCAAATCCATCCAATTTCAGGTACAACCAAATCAACCCTTTAAAACTTTATTAGAGATTAACAATTCAATTCACAGTAAAAATAGCATCTTTTTCATGGCAAATCTTCAACTACCTTGCTCACAACTTACCCAAATGAAGATTTACCGACCACTTTGCTTCAAGTCAAAATAACTGGAAACTTTTGCAACAATAATCTTCAACTGCTTGATCACAGCTTACCCAAATGGAATAACATCAACTCCAGTTAAGACAACCAAAAGTTTTCCAATTGAAGAGCTAAAAATACTGTTTTTTTTTTTTTTTCAAGCTAGATCTAAAGAAGAACAACAAAAGATTAAAGGGGCTAGAATTCAAGAAAATTTATGTCCTGTTACTTTAAGGAGACAAGCCAAGTGGACCCACGTGTCTGAAGGAAGTTTCGTAAAAGGTGGAAGAGTGTAGAGTTGAAATACAAGAAAATATAGTAGGCAAACTTTGTTTCTGCTGAGTAATAGTATATTTTTTTGGCCGTGTGTGACTCTGCAGACGAATCCAATATTCATGATTGTTACAGAATAGACTAAGAGCCTGTTTGGATTCGATTATGAGTGATCAAATCAGCTTATAAGTTATTTTATTTTTATTTTTAGGTGTTTGACAAAATAGTTTATAAGCTTAAAAAGTGTTTAGAATAAGCTTAAAAAAAAAGTTGGGATGCTCAACTTATTTTTTTTTGTCTTATAAGCTGGTTTTTGGTCAAATCAGCAAGCCACTTTTTTTTTAAATTAAGCCAAACAGGCTTTAATTCATCTCTTAAGATGAAATCACATATCCAAACGCCTACTAATTAGACCCGATTCATGAGATATCTCATTATTTGGTACCCACCCACATTGTGATTTCTCTATTTATTTTGTTTAATTATTTTGAGAAGTCCTTGAACAAAGAAGTACGAAATGTTTAACAAAGAAGTAAGAAATGTTGAACAATTGTGGGATTACACAGGATATAGTTAATTCTCTTTATCTTAGACTAAGTTAAATGTATTGATTAATTTTATCAGGGATAAATTGACTAACACTTTCCTTGTCTTAGACATTCAATTCATTTTTTTAATATTAAATTTACAGCTATACAGGAATTTCTTTTAAATCTGAATTCCATTTGTGATTCTGTGTGTTTCATTTAGGCACAAGAATATGTTATTACTCTGTCTTAATTTACGTGGCACCTTTCACATTTCAAGAGTCAAACCGTTTATTTTGACCGTAAATTTTCAAGAGTCAAACCGTTTATTTTGACCGTAAATTTGGATTTAGTATTTTAAGTTTTTTGACATAAAATTTACATATTTGGAATTAAAATAAAAAGTACTACTTATAAGTCAAAATAATTAATAATTTAAAATATTTAAAGCCATATGAAAAAATCCCGGTAAAAGAAAACTCATTTGACTCTCGAAACTCGAAAGGTACCACATAAATCGGGACAGATGGAGTAATTTTTTCTCTATCATTACTATTTTATCAAATAATTATTTAAATAGGAACCACCTTAAAAGAAATTTTAATGGAAATGAGCCTTAATTAGTACTCTCTCTGTCTCAAAAAGATTGTTCTAACGACTTGGTACAAAATTTAAGAAATAAAGGAAGACTTTTGAAATATGTGGTCCAAAATAAGCCTTAGATATATATGTGGCTGTAAATCATCTCATAAAGTTAAATTGTTTCTAAATATAGAAATAGAATAATCTTTTTAAAATAAACTAAAAAAAAAAGGAGGACAATCTTTTTTGGGACATAGGGAATAATATATGATAGTCGACCAATTTGGTGTTTTGTGGATCAGTGACAGTTGTATAGAAGTGTTTGCGAGGTGTTAGTTAGCAGGTGAAGTTGTTTAGCTGACGCAGCAGATGCTGTCAGCACACTTTGTTGGGTCTTGAACACGTCATTCATGCTGTCATCTTCTTTACGTTTTCTTTATTTATTTAATTTGTTTAAATCATTAAAACTCTTTTAGAAAAAGAAAAGAAGCTTAGTGGAATTGAGAATCTTGACTTTGGAATGAGAGTGCTTATCGATGATTTTCTTACTTTATACCCACCTTTTTATTTTTTATTTTTGACACTTTTGACTTCCTTAGGTTGTTTGCCGTCCTTTATAAAGTATTTGATTACTTTAAAAAAATGATGATATCTTCTCTTTAGCCATCAAAGTGATGGTCTTTGTCATTAAGATATCAAAATTTGCATGCAAAAAAAAGAAAAAAGAACTTTAGAGCAAAATCTCTATGGTCTTATTCAAATATATGATAGAAACTTTGTCCTTGAAAATATTTAAAATAGAAGTTTTACCTATTTTTCCTCCCTATTATTATGTACCAAATTCTGTTAAAAGTCTTTTCAAAATATAATATTAACTTTTTTTCCTTTTGTTACTTTTCCAATCAATGTTTATGTTACAAGCTTACTATTATTATAAAATGTTTTGTAATTAATATTATTAAAATGTTTGATCTTTGTATTTTGCTTAAGAGTGGAAGGATCCCTTCCTATGAGGTGTGCTTCCACTTTCTTCAAGTTAGAAACATATTTTCTTCGAAAGAGGTCCAGATATGCCCCTTAACTATACGAAATTACACGGATATGCCCGTCGTTTAAAGGTGGGTGCACACATGTCCTTAACGTTACGTTGTGTCACCCATGCCCTTGAGTTAACAAAAATCTGACAAAAATATTGGAGGGCAAATTTGTGCAGTTCC
Organism: Lycium ferocissimum; assembly: GCF_029784015.1. Taxonomy (NCBI): domain Eukaryota; kingdom Viridiplantae; phylum Streptophyta; class Magnoliopsida; order Solanales; family Solanaceae; genus Lycium; species Lycium ferocissimum. The sequence continues at coordinate 543,729 of NW_026713599.1, read as the reverse complement.
GCATAATATAGGGGCATATTTGATCCCCTGAAATTTCTAAATATTATGACACAAAAGCAACAATATGACACAAGATATCACTGCATTCCAAAACATAAAAAACATTTGCAATTACGATCCATGCATCCACCATTACATTACATCTAAATTATACAACTAAAAGATCAAATGCAATTATAACCATTTTTTAAAGATTGTTTTCATAAACAAGAGCACCATTTTACATTTTCAAAAGATTTGTCTTACTAATGATAATGTCTTTTTTTTGTCAATTTGTTGATGACCTGGATAATTCTTTCTAGATATTTTTCGTCTTCTCAGTCCAATATCTACACGATAATGCATGCAACAACTGCATATTGTACCAATAGTTCTTAGATTTTGTTTGTAGTGCGCTTTATGCTAGCCAATGATTTTTTTGTACTCCATTTTAAAACTCCACACTTATCGTGCAACCCACACTTTGCTCTCTTATTCTTTCACTTGTTTATGAAATGTCGGAAGCTTCAAGTTCTTCAAATAGTTGTGGAAGGGCTCGTCACTCCATCCACAACATGGACTCCAAATAATTCTACTAAATTATGTTATGCGTGAAATTCGCGAAAGGGCCAGATCACATTAAATTTTATGTAAGACCATATAAATCCCTAAAATGTAATATTCTCTCTATTATTGCTATCAAAATTTCAGCACTGTCGGAGACATTTTTTCAGGTGTCATAAGTCTAATGTAAGTTATCTCTTTTTCCTTGTGATTTTTTGGTGGCAGATCTGTTATGAATTTTTTTTTATGTTTATATTTTGTGCGGTAGTTGTTACATGCATTATCGTATAGATATTGGGACTGAGAAGACGAAATATATCTAGAAAGAACTATCCAGGTCATCAACAAATTTAAAAAAGAAGAAAATATTATCATTAGTAAAACAAATCTTTTGAAAAGGAAAAATGGTGCTCTTGTTTGTGAAAATAATCTTTAAAAGATGGTTGTAATTGCATTTGATCTTTTAGTTGTATAATTTAGATGTAAAGTAATGATGGATGCATAGATTGTAATTGCAAATGTTTTTTATGTTTTGGAATGCAGTGATATTTTGTGCCATATTGTTGCTTTTGTGCCATAATATTTAGGAATTTCAGTGGATCAAATATGCCCCTATACTATACGGAACTGCCCAAATTTGCCCTCCAATATTTTTGCCAGGTTTCCGTTAACTCAAAGGCATGGGTGACGCAAAACGTAACGTTAAGGGCATGTGTGCACCCACCTTTAAACGACGGGCATATCCGTATTGAGGGGCATATCTGGACCTTTTCCGTATTTTCTTTGGTGCGTTGTTTTCTGATTTTGACAGCTTACTGATTTAGCAAGAGCCTTTGTAATGATACTTCGGTGATTAATAAGAAAAAATTAATTACCAGAAAAATGATGCAGATATTTGATTACTAGCTTTTCGAAGTAAGAGATTACTTGTTATGGTTTTTAGTCTGGAAAAAACTCAATCCCAATTCATGGAGTACAAGTGCAAAGTAGACTTGATCTACTAACCCTAAGATATATTAATGTTGTCGTCATATTTATTTATGAAACCAAATTATTATATTTTTTTTAGGGTCGACCCGTGATCTTTCTCAATCGTCAATACTAACGATATCAGAAGTGAAGGTGCTATATAAGCCTGTTAACCGGTTTAACCCGGAACGGTTATGGGCCGATTAAGGAACCGGCCCACAAAAAACTTTGCTCTCCGGTTTAGGTTTTTTAAACTCCAAACCGGAACCGGTCCGGTTTGGAGTGTTTAAAATATGTTTTTTTTTTATTTTTTGTATTATATATATATATTATAGTATTTATTTGTATATTGTAGGTATATTTACATATGTTATACAACTTTATAATTAAAGTTTAAATATTCTTCGACTTTTAACGTGAACAATTAATAATCGGAATAGTATTTTCGTATACATATATATGTATAACTTACATATACTTATATATATGTATAACTTAATATATATAGTATATATACTTATATACTACATATACTTATATATATATATAACTTAATATATATACTATATATATGTATAACTTAATATATATACTAAATATATGTATAACTTAATATATATACATATATACTATATATACTAAATATGTGGATAACTTAATATATATACTATATATATGTATATATATATATATATATACTATATATACTTATATATAGGTATAACTTAATATATATATATATATATATATATATATACTATATATATATATATACTTAATATATATACTAAATATATGTATAACTTAATATATATACTATATATATATTAAGTTATACATATATATGTATAACTTACATATACTTATATATATGTATAACTTAATATATATACTATATATATGTATAACTTAATATATATACTAAATATATGTATAACTTAATATATATACATATATACTATATATACTATATATACTTAATATATATACTAAATATGTGTATAACTATATATACTTAATATATATACTAAATATATGTATAACTTAATATATATACTATATATACATATATACTATATATACTTAATATATATACTAAATATATGTATAACTTAATATATATACTATATATACTTACTATAAGTATATACTATATATACTTATATATGTTTAAGTATACTATATAACTTAATATACTTATAAGTATATTCTTAGTATATTTTAGGTATATTCCTAACTTAATAAAAGTAAAAATATGAACACAAGTAAATAGAAGTAAGCTCAATGAGCCATATTTTTATTCATTCTTGGATAACATTTATTTGCAAGTTGTATTTTTTTTTAACTTGCAAATAATACATGAGTTGTACAAAAATAGTAGAATAATAAAATCACCAATTTTGAACCATTTCGTTAATTTCCCCCACATCATATTCGGTCATGGAAATATCTTCAAAGTCTTCCATTTGGTCCGGTCCACTAGCTATCAAATCTTCAATTTCTTCCTCTTCGCCTTCCTCCGCTTCTGAGTTTTGGTTGCGTCGCTCCGATCTAATCCAATCTCGAATGCACACTAGTACTTGCAAGCTAAAGCCGGATAATGAATGTCTATGGTCTCCAATTTGCTGTCTTCCTTGGCTAAATGCGCTCTCCGAAGCCACGGTTGATACTTGAACCGTAAGGATATCTCGGCCATTCTTGAAAGTACCGATAGCTTGCCTTGTACTTCTTCCACCATGCTAAGACGTCCACCTCATCCATTGGTTGATATCTACATTTGGGTGCATCAAATAAAAGTTATATTCATCAAAGTTTGCGGTAAATGTAAAACTTTTAAACCCGACAAGCCCTTTTTGCTACTTTGAGAAGTAGTAGGGCGTGGAGCAACGGGTCTTGACGTTCTTCCAAACTAAATAATGAGTAAAAACTTTTCTAAACTCATCATCAATAGCGAGTTCGACTAAAGATGGTTGAGTTCCCGCTTCAATTTCTAAAAATGTATAAATTTGACTAACCAAATTTTTAGTATAAGACAGCTTTTAAACAAGGATTTAAAAGGGAACCCAATATAAATAAAGTTGGGATGGGAAAAAATACTTCTTAAATTTGATTATCATTTCAAAAATAGCCACTTGATAATCGGGTTTATGTTTATACTCTTGTAAACTCTAGCTATTTCCGCTAAGTAGGCTAAAATTCCGGTTACCATGGGATAAAATTGTCTAGAAAAGCAAGAGTTGCATTATTAAAATTTTCTAAGAGTTCAATACATTCTTTAACATCTTCCCAATGCATAAAATTTAACCAATCCCGACTATCGGTATTATATTTGTTGTGAACTTGTTGTATGGGAATCCTATACTCATATGCTTGTCAGAGCATAATGTAAGTGTAGTTCCACCTAAATTTCAATTTCTATTTGAATTTTCCTAGGTCTAAGGTTATTTTCCACACAAAGCATCTCTTAAAATATCTAATTCTTCCCCTATTAGCATTACAAAAAAGAAACGCAAAGATTTCTAACTTTTTGAATTAATCATCAAAATGCTCAAGACCATCTTTAACAATTAAATTTAAAATGTGACAACTACATCATACATGAAAAATATTTTTTAGAGGAGGGTTTATTTCTTTTTTAAAAAAAGACCAACTCGCCTTTTGTATTATTAGAAGCATTATCTAAAGCAATACAAAGTGTTTTTCTATAAATGTTAAAAAATCTCATAATAGTAGACATTGAATCGGCTAAAAATTTTCCATCGTGACGACCTTTTCCTTCGTCATATAAAAAAGCCATAATTCTTTTTGCATAACCCAAATTGTCATCAACCCAATGACATGTAATAGCAAAAAAATCTAAATGGTTAATACTAAGACCCAAATCGGTAAGACAAACATTACAATTTAAAGAATTAAATACATGGCGCAAATAAAATCTATATTTTTTAAACAAATCTATAACATCGACTCTACAAGTACTTCTAGGAATACCCTCAAATAACGGATTATAACAACGTTGAATGTAAGTAACAAACCCCATACCCGATGGAAAGGAAAATGGTAAACAATCATAAGCTACCATTTTAGCTATTTCTACGCGTTCTTTTTTCTTGTCATACTTAAAATTTCTACCGGTTCGTGGGTCTATCGTCATTTGAATCCCCCCGACATTTGAACCCGTTTGCTCTCCCCAAACATCCATATGTTTGGTTCTCATACGAGAATTTGTACCCGTTCCACCATCCTTACCGATTGCTTAAAACTAAATACTTGTCCACATACGTTACATGTAGCCGATTAATTCTTAGTCATAAATTTCCAAATTTTAGGCCGTAATTACGAGTTACGGTTTGTCTTGTGTATGTGATTGTGCGGACATGTATCTCACCTGGGATTTTCGGGGGGTTGTGTTTCATCATCATCATTTAAGTCTTCATTAAAAGTGTCGGTAAAATGTTGTTGCATTGCCTCATGAAAAAGTGGATTATTTCCACCAACATCAATACCTACATTAGGTGTTTCTTCCACAAATGTTTCCTCATTAAGCGCACCCCTAACAATACGACTACTACTACCGCACCACGTCTTAATCTCTTTTGACATTATTAAATAGAATTAATTTAAATCACAATCAAATAAATCACAAGAAAATAAATTACAACAAATTAAATTACGTAAATTAAATTGCGTAAATTAAATTGCTAGAATTAAATTGCAAAAAATAAAGATAGAGTTGGAACGAAGGTACCAAATTGCCGGATTAATTTCTAACAAAGTCAAGGCTAGAATTGCAAATCCACCAAAAGCTACTGATTGTTGCAAAATCACCAACTCCACCAACAATATTATAATTGCAAAATTAATAATTAAAAGTTGAAACTATAATAAGACTTTGTGGCTAGTTATTGCAAAATAATTATAATTGAGAGATTGAGATTTGAGAGAAAGATGAAATTAATTGTGAATTAAAACGAAAATGAAAAAGTTTATAGGGGTGGGGGATGGGTTAAAAGGGTTAAAGTGTTAAAAAAAAATTTGAAATTACAAAAATTAACAAAATGGCCGTTTGGCAACGGCCATTTTTTTATACTCCCCGTCGGGTGCAAATGGACCGTTAATCGACCATTAACAGAACCAACCACATCTTTTTTTTTTTTTTTTTAATTTTCATAAACAGTTTAACGGAGTCAATATTGGAACGTAAACAATTATCATAACCGGAATAACGATACTCAGGTTAAAACCGGTTAAAAATCGAACCGGTTAACAGGCTTAGTGCTATATCAAATAAAGTTCTGAACTCTACCCCTCTTGTTTGATTTGATCTATAAATATAAAGCAACTTTTGAATTAGATGCACGTTGAAATAGTATTCAGTATTAAAATATTTAGTAACTCAAGTTAACAATCACTTCAGAACTTTATGTATGACCAATATATATATATATATATATTGGTATAATAATCAATGTCTTGTCGTTATTGTCGAGCTTCATTGTTTAGTAGGTTAGTTTCCCAAAAAGAAATTAAAAAAAAGAGTGCCGATGTTTATATTCGCACAAATCAGAATACAAAAATTGAGAAATATGTGCATAACAAAATATTATAGGCAATTATCTATAGTTAGCACTTTCAATTACATATGTTTTAAGTGATCTAACAGCATAAAAATAATTACGCTGTGAATGTGTAAAAGTACAATATACCAAAAAACACGGCAAAGAGGTGGTCAAACGTGCAATATGGAAATTGAAGCGGGTTTGAAGATAAACCAAGTAAAACAAATATAAGCCACTAGTTCTTATCAATTAATAAAAAAGATGCTTTCATTCCGCGGTTGAAAATTCAACAATCAAGAGCAAAACAATGCAGGCCATAGGTTTCAAACACCATTCAATTACCGTTCAAAACACTCATATATACATTTACCTCTCTATCATTTCAAACTTAGCCCAGAGAAGACCATCTACAAGAGAGAAAAGTGACAAAAATAAAAATAAAATAAAAATATCACAAGTAAAAAAAGATTTGAAAGAAAAGAGTAGAAATGGCTTATAGAAATGGGGTTGCTTTCTCATTGGTCTCTCTGGCCTTAACTTCCCTTCTATTTGCATCCCAAGCAAATGCACAAGCAGCGGGCTATGTGAGTCCATATTGTGTAAAAGCATTAGACAAGCCATTTTGCTCTGAAGTTGTCAAGGTTGCTGACACGTGGCAAGAGGCAATCACAGAAGTGCTATCAGAGACAATTATGCAAAGCACATTGGCAGAGCCAATTATGGCTAATTTATTAAGGACATTGCCTTCTACAACTGATGCAAAATTAAAAGATGACATTGGAAGTGGCTGCAGAAAGTCATATAATGATGCACTTCAAACATTGAAAGAGGTTGAAGAGTTATTAAAAACAGGTGACAAGACTAAAAGTGCAAACACCAAATTATCAGCAGCAATGTCAAGATTGGATGATTGTGAAGATGAATTCAAGAAAATACCAATGCCAACTGAATTTGCAACATTTTATCAAGGTAGTAAGAAATTGCTTAGCACTTGCTTGGCTGTTGAAAGAACCAGGCCTGATCTTGTTTAATGAAGAATTAAGATGGGAAGGTGAAAATTCATTTCAATTTTTATTATTATTGGATGTACCATGTTTTGTAAGAAATGTATTGGGTATTTGGTTTGATGAAATCTAATTAATCTATGACATGTAATTTCATCACTGGATGAATAAAGTGCTTTGTTTCACTTTCACCCTTAAAGAATGAGGTGGTGCGATTTGTCAAGCACAAATCCTTATTATTACAATGATTTTTGTAACATGTCGTACCTCTGTTTTTGACAGTGTTGTTAATAAATAAATTTGATAAGTTCTCATTGTTTATTTTACCTTGAATTATATAATCACATTTTCCACATTATCAAGAGGCAAGGGCATATAACCCTATGCCATTACTTATAATCAAGGTTACAATATATCTATTTGGCGCGATTGATATAGCGATCGTGTTGTAATGTACATCGATTTAGAAAGGTTATGGTAAATGTCTACTTAAAATTGACTTGTGGCATCTAAACAAGACGTCTTAAATATTCAAGATACTTTAATTTAAAGTTAGCTTACAATGAGCAGTTGTACTCTATAACTCAGTGTGGTATAATGACAAAGGTTCCCCTTTTAATTAATTAGAGGTCTCAAAATTAGACTTGAGAATGAAATCCCCTTCGGTAGGGAGCTCTAAGAGCTCGCACTTAGGGAAACACCGACACAGTTCCGATTTAGTCGGGCAGTGAGTTCTTTACATTAGATGTTTGGAAAAAAAAAAAATTAGGCTAGTAAATTTTAGACACTGAATACTTGAGCTAATAGAAAAAATAACAATAAGAGATGTTCTATTATGTTAAAGAATACACTAGTCCCTTATCAAATGGATTTATAATGGTTTTGGATAACTCCAAATATTGCTTTAATATTTTTAGTTGAATGCTTAGATTTAATACTTGGTACCAAAGCCACGTACCAACTTTGCTTTAGACCATTCTTAATTAGCCTGTTGAGTCGACATGGTTATCAATAGTATGTTGGCACTTCTTTTTGGAATTTTCCTTGTAAGTCTCTCGTACGGATTGAGGTAATACTAACACTTAATTAGTAGATAAAATTTGAGGGAGTACAATCTATTGTGGTAAGAATTTTTTAGTTACTATTGTTAGGAAAAAGCTATTACCCTGCATGGAGTAAGTAGGTGTTTAGCCATAAGAATTATTCACTTTATTTCGGAGTTTTTTTTCATTTTTTTCACTTTTCAGCGTTTGGCCATAAGAATTCCAATACCAAAAACTTAAAAAACCTGTTTTTCAAATTTTTTTACTTTTTTACAATTACATTTCACCAAAAACTACAATTTCAAAAACTATGGCCAAACACAACTCCAATTCCAAAATTCCAAAAAAAGTAATATTTTTTTATTTTTTATTTCTACGTTTTTTTTTTTAATTTCTATTGACAAACCCGGCTTAAATATATACATGAAATGTGACGCGCAAACATGTTTCTTTTAATACGAGCTGCAGAAATAGGTAATGAATTAATTATAAACGTTAGTATCGACATTCGGGAAACTTCCCTAAAGTTGTCCACGGTCCCAGCTCCCAATAGGATTTATTGAGCCCAGAGGAAATCTCATCAGAAATTGATACGCAGTAATTTGAAAAGGAGATGTATCAATAAATTTTGAAAAGGAGACGTACCACTACGAAATTTGACCAAGCTGAAGGCCCAATATGGGCAAATGGTCTATCAAATGTAGAAGAAAGAAGAATGGGCCTCTTTCCTTTTCTTTATTTTTCCTTCTACTTGCAAGACTGGCCATTTTGCTGCTACAATCGTTGCAACTTGCAACAGTTGAAGATGTAATTAAATGGAAGATTGACAAAAGTAGCTATTCATCCAGTTGTCTAGTTTCTCCATTAGTATTGATATTATTACTCTCCATTATTTTCAACGTGGCTTCTTCTTTACTATATTTCCTTTTCATACCTGATTTGATATGTTTTACTTGAGCCGAGGGTCTATCAAAAACAACCTCTCTACCTTCACAAATCACAAGGTAGGAGTAAGGCTACGGTTAAATGTGTAACTTCCCCGAATTAAATTAAAAAAAATGTGTTCTTTCTAATAACTTAAACATAGATGAGATTATCACACTTCATCAAGGTATTAGGAGAGGCAAAAGTCCTGAATTCGAGTCTTACTGCCATCTATTATTAAAAAGAATTTTCACGTGTTTGATTTTATAAAAATAAATAAATGTAAGAGAGCATATTGAAAATATAATTAAATACATAAAATATGCCTTTGAGGACGACAGTTTGTTTTTAGTCTCGTATTTGATGATGCCTCCATAAAATTTTCATTTATGAAAGTTGTATTCCTTGTGTCAATTATTTGTATTTGCCCTGTACGACTAATCATTATCGAAAAAGATGAGAATGAAAGAGAGAAGCCAAAACCACAAAATGTCAATAAGGCACATGAACATTAGCATCAGTGGAGAAGAGTTTCACAGGGCCACATGCTTTCTTTTCCTTTGACACCTCATATTTGGTTGCTGTGTTGCTTTTTTGTTTTTATCCCGTTCACTAAAACATTACTCTAAAATAGGCCAAACCACTCCACTCCCAACTTTGCTCTTCTACACGCTTTGCCACTTTAATATTTTGTTGAACAATTCAGTTTTTCTATTAATTATTATTATTATCATCCCCGGTTCATATGATTTTTCTCATATAATTCTTGCATACTTTCTGAGAAAACATTTAATAACATTAATTATTAGAGCATTTGTCGCACTATCATTTATCTCTCTCTTGAACGTCTTACTTAGTATACACTCCACTAATTAAAATATTAAGAGTAGATTTGCGGAAAAAAAAAAAAATTAATTTGTTTTTTTTTTTTTTGGTGATTTTACCTTTTCTTGTAAGCACGCCCACCAAAACGCATGTATACAGATGTGCGTATGCTAATGTTTAGTAAGTATAGAGTAGTACAGTTAAGGAACACTGAAATATATTATCGCCAAATTCTCATTGTTGGATTGATAATTTAAAGTCTACTCTTGATTAAAAAAATAGATATCATCACCGCCACTATGTTCTATAATGTTATATGAGATGTTTTATGTGTTGTAAAATATATACTCTTGTCACGAAACTAAGCCTAGGTTATTTCCCTTGAATTAAGGAATGTCCTTTCATAACTAAGGAATCCTCGACATAACTCTGTTTCACTAGTTATTTTCCAGGATAATCTAAAACGACAGCTTGGACTTTTATGGATTTATAAATGCTAAGCATTAACAAAAGCAGTCGTTTTCATCCCAACTGAAGTTTTACGAAAATATCTTCAACTGACAATAAACACTAGTAGTATAATAAAAGGATTAAATATTAGGTTAAACGTTTACATAGTCTATGCTTCTTCTATCCTTTTCTATTTGGTTTACTTTTCCTTTTACATGAATGAAAAATAATTCCCTCAAATCTTGTCGTCAAGCAATATTTTGCCATCAAGGCTTGCGGTCTAATAATACTGATAATTAGTACTCCCTCCGTCAAATAATAAGTGTCACTTTAGACAAAAATACGCATATTAAGAAATTAATAATACAATATGAAGTTTACTAAATTACCCCTATATACTCCCTCTGTTCATTTTTACTTGTCCACTATTGACTTTAACACTTCTCAAGAAATAATCAATGAAGTGTATATTTTACCATAATACCCATATTAATTGGTGTATAATTGTACTGGATTTAGAAAATGATTTGGAATGAGTAATTAATGCTAAGGGTAAAACAGGAAAAATAAATTATTTTTCTTTTGATATGCGAAAGTGGACAAGTAAAAGTGAAAATATATATTTGGAAGAGTCCGGAACTTTTTTAATCCAAAAAATAACGTTTGGAACCAAACTAACCCTTTAAAAAAAAAAAAAACTAGGCTTCACACACAGAATATGTGCGTAAAGTACACTTTGGTCCTTTCACGTACAGAATCTGCGCGTGAAAGGCGTAACAAAAACCCACCAGAAGCCTCCCATTTCCAGCATATTCTTCTCTTTCATTTCCTCCCTTTTCACTCTTTCAACACAATTTTGCACTCCCAAAAACATGTCTCAAAGTTCCGAAACTTCAAAGTTAGCTATACAACCCGATATTTGTGAATGCGGTTATTACTGTAAACTAAAAATATCAAAGACCCAAGATAATCCGGGTTGCCGTTTTTGGCATTGTAAAGTGCCCGAAGTAAGTGTTTTTACATTTTTTAGTGTTTTTTATTTTCACGTTATCCACATATTTTATTTTAAAAAACTAATTTTCTTGTAATGTTTATAGGATATGGGCGGTTGCAAACACTTTCTCGTGGGAAGATAGCATTCACGTGGATAAAACGATGGCGCGAAGTTTAAAAATCCACTTTTTGATGTAGATATCTATGACTTACGTATCTCTGCAGATACCTAAGTTGGACTCGCAATTTAAGCTTGTGGAAGCTAAAGAAAAAATTGAACTTTTAGAGGTCTTGCTCACTGGTTTCGAAAAAAAAAAAAAAAAATTTTGCTCAAGGCTAACCTTAGAGACGCTTACACGAGAAAATAGCTTTGAAAGAAAAACTTAAATTGTGAAAGATTATTTGTGCTATCTTGTTGTTGTTTATTATTTATATGTAGTTTGTTTATTAAGTTTAGTATTTCTATGGATTATGTTTTTTATTAGTTGTACCTTTTCCCCTATAATGTAATCCGCACCCTTTATGTACTAATTTATTTGTGTTTCTTTGTTAAATAGTCAATTGTTGAACTTTTTATGTACTATTAACTCTAAGGTGCTTATATAAATTAATAATAAACTTTAACATTAAAAGCAAATTAAAAACATGCCAAACTAATTTAAATTGATGACTTCATCATAAAATAAAAATATAAATTAACAGTCTTAGTCCGAAAATTAAATGACCCATAATCTAAGACAGTGAGCCTAAATAGACCCTAATCATCATCAGAATAGAAGTCCTCAATATCGTCCTCGTAACGATATTGGCGTCTCTTAACACACATCTTTTTTCGGAGATGTTAGTTTTCTACCGCTGATTGATGATGCTTGTTCTTCGCCAACTTTAGCATGTAAAATCTATAACGTCTTGCCAGCATTCTGTTGTTTTCTTTTCTAATCCTTTGTACAGTAAACTCGCAAGTTTCTGGACCTACTCGAGGCATGATTATTGAGTACCTTGTTGGGATTGGAGCTTTGAGATTTTTCAAGTCACGAACAAGTCGTTATGATTTGGCAAGCCGATGTGACCATTCTCGACGTAACCTGCGATAATATTCTTGCAGATCTGAATATTTCACACTGCAGAAATCATCATTACGCTCTATAAGAAGGTGAGGATTCAATCCTTCTAGTTTGAAATCACCGTTATCACTCGAAAAACTGCTATCATTTGAACTCTCATCATCACTGCTATTTGGTTCTTTTGGAAGGAGTAAAGACCAAACTGCGTTTCTACCACTCGACATTGAATACGTTGTAGTCTAATAACAAAAGAAAGAGCTACTTATATAGTTGCAAACCCCCAAGTACCCTCGGGGGAGACGGGGGAGGGGGTGGGGGTTCTTTATGACCCTACCTACTTACCTTATTATAAGAAAAATATTAATCTTCATCAGACATTTCACAATCCGAATCCCACTTGGATCTAAATATTGTGTTAGACCGTACACCATATTCTACCCTGTGGTAAAGTATTTGCATCCGATTATTCTCTTCGCGAAAACGATTAAGAGCAAAGTTACACTCTTATGGCGTTACATGAGGCATTGACATAGCACGTTTATTTAGGCGTTTAAGCCCTACTGAAGCTAACTTTTGCTCCAGTGCTTCAGCCTTCCTAACACGCCAATTCCACTCCTCTCTCATTATTTTATTGTATTCTCGACTGAATCTTTTGTTAGGGTTATTTTGAGTAATGAAAATCATCATCATCTAGTTTCGATGTCCTACCCATCGTTTCAAATATGTTTTGTCAGGTAAAACATGTAATAGAATCAAGATTACCAAATTGGGTGTAGAATGTCAAGATAACTCGTTTTAAAGTGAATACTAGTTGTTTGTCAATCATGTTATATATAGTACTGTATTTTTTGACCATTTTATTTGAATTTAATTCATATTGCGCAACATTTCAATGCGCAATATAACATGATTTGACAACACATCATGGCTGAAAATTACAGCTTTTTTATCACACGTAAAGGACCGATTTGACAACACATCATGCATGCCAATTTCAACTTTTTTATGACACTCATGCTTGATTTGACAATACATCATGCATGCCAATTTCAGCTTTTTTATGACACATAAAGGACCGATTTAACAATACAATGCTGCATTATTTGACCGTTTTATTAGACATTAATTCATGTTGCGTAATATTTTAATGCGTAATACAAGTGTATTTACACCCCATGCTTGATTTGACTACACGCCATGCATCCCAAACTTACTTCGGAGCACTTTACAACCCCTAAAACGACGATCCAAATGTATATGTGTACTTGATGTAATGAGCCGATATTATTGTAAGCTAAACAAAAAATTTAAGTTTTATATAAAATATTCGGAAAAGGAGCAAAATTACCTCTGAACTTTCAGAAATAGTTTATTTATACCCTTCCTTATACTATTGGGCAAATTATGCCCTTATCGTTATACTATAGGCCAAATATATCCCTGAACTTTCGATTTATACCCTTCGTTATACTACTGTGCCCCTTACCGTTATACTATGGGCCAAATATACCCTTAAGTTACATGGTCTGCCACGTTTCACAGTCACAATGGCCCAAACCATTTCCCCCTATAATTACACCCAGATTAAATTAATCACTGGATTCGACCCGTCACTTTATTTCACCCAACCCGTTTTGTTTATTTCAAACCCAAATAAAGTACCCGTGCCCTTTTTATTTATTTCATTACAGGTTTCGTTTCTGTAAAATATGGTAGTATATAAAATGAAAACCCAAAAATGAAGGATCATAAAATTATGGATAATACGATGACGTTTTGGTTTTAACTGTCACATAAATGGTGATTCTTGAAACTCCAATTGTAACGGCTAGTACGTGTTGGTATTTTCAATAAGCAGGCTATTTGGTTGGTGGTCCATTGATGAATTAAGTCGAGGAACAGGCTCGACTATTCCATGATGGATTTCCTGGGATAGAATGATTTTTTCTGTTTATTTTCTCCTCCTATGCCTGAGTTCTTTGCACTGTTTTCATTTTTATGAAGAAAGGATAAATTTGTTTTTGTTATTGTAATGATCCTATTAACATGGTCAAATTTTTTATTTGGGTTTTCATTTTGTGTACTACCTTATTTTACAAAAACGAAACCTGTAATGAAATAAACAAAACAGGTTGGGTTCAAATAAAGTGACAAGTTGGATCCGGTGATTAATTTAATCTGGGTGTAATTATAAGGGGAAGTGGATTGAGCCATTGTGATTGTGACACGTGCGGCACTACGTAGCTTATGGCATATTTGGCCCATAGATAACTTAAAGATGCATAATTGACCCAATTGTATAACGAAGTGGATAAAATAAACTATTTTCGAAAGTTCGGGGGTATAGTTGGCCCATAGTATAACAAGAAGGGCACACCGCCCAATAAGATAACGGGTATAAATAAACTATTTCCGAAAGTTCGTGATATATTTTACCCATAGATAACAAAGAAGCGGCACAATACCGGGCCAATAGTAAAAAAAGGGTATAAATAAGCTATTTCCGAAAGTTCAAGGGTAATTTTGGCCCTTTTTCGTAAAATATTTCTATTCCGACGTTTTGAAACGTGACTAATCTTCGGTCAAAGTACGAAAAAAAAAAAAACTTAAAAACTTAAAGAAAACAAGTTTCCAAACTTACTTCGAGGCACTTTACAACCCCTAAAACGACGATCCAAACATATATGTATACTTGATGTAATGAGCCGACATTATTTTATGCTAAAAAAATATTATGTTCTATATAAAATATTTATATTCCAGTGTTTTAAAACGTGACTAATCTTGGGTCAAAGTACGGAAAAAAGCTTAATTTTGAGTTTTATTTCCAAAGAAAAAAGATTGGTCGGGGAAAAGAGATTTCACGCACGTATTCGTGCCTCCAGCGGACAAAGTGTAAATGTACACTTTAGCCATTTCACTCACAGATTCTGTGCGCGAAGACTAGTTTGGTTCTTTTTTTTTTTTAAAGGGTTAGTTTGGTTCCAAACGTTATTTTTTGGGTTAAAAAAGTTCCGAGCTCATATTTGGAATAGTGGACAAGTAAAAGTGAACGGAGGGAGTAATAAAAATAAATTACTTTTATCTTTTGATTAGAACATGTACAAGAAGTAAACCTTTTGACATTGAGAATTCAACAATACCAAATTACTATGTGGCTTTTTCAATCATTATTTAGAGGTTACTTTATTGTTTAAGGGTAGAATTGAAAAAAATTAGTCAATTTATGTATTAGTTTCCTAAAGTGACACTTATTATGGGATAAAAAATTTGACTAATGTGACACTTATTATAGGACGGAGGGTGTAATATTTTACACTAAAAGTGTGAATTTGATTCTCACTATTCTTTTTTTCTTCCCTTTCCCCTTTCTGCCATGATAATAAGATAAAGAAATATCATAGAAGATCATGTGAACATTGTTGGGCTAAACGGCCCAAACATACTTCTTTAACATGATGTGATATTGTCCATGGCCAGTTCCCGCACTTTTCCCAAAAGCGCCCTCACATCATTAAGAAAGATCAAACTCCTTATAAGTAGCCTCTTTTTCTTTTAACCAACGTAAGATTTGTTCGTACACCCAATAATCTCCCTAAGTAAGTTCCACACGCTCATTACGGTCGTAGATTCAACGTGTCGACGCGCCACCCGTACATCGTCGAGTATTTACGTCACCGAAGCCAGGTTGTGTACAGATGCGTGTTCAAAGTTTGGAGCGTCAGAACCCGCCGTACAGACGGAAAAGAACGCCCGAACCCACGCCACACTCCGCCATCTTCATACTCGTCCCGGCCAAACATTGGCTGGCTTCTCGATACCGCTTGTCACAACGGCCCAAAAGACCCTTAACACGACGTGATATCGTCCCGCCGGGGCTGCTCCGCACCCGTTTTCCCCCAAAAGGTCCTCACACATCATTAGATCCAACTCCTTATAGCAGTTTTTTTTTTTTTCGCCTACTAACGCGGTACTTGTTCGTACACCTGTCAGCCCCCCCTCGCAAGTTCCACATGACTCATTACGGTCACTGAGATTCAACGTGTCAACGTGCACCACATCGTCGAGTATTTAAGGCCACCGAAGCCAAACGTCGCGTACGCGTCTTCGTGCCTACGGCAGCCGTCAGAACCGCCCACAGACGGCAGTGCGTACCTCGCGTCGCTCCACGCCACACACCGCCATCTTCATACTCGTCCCGCCAAGCCCATTGGCTACGATATCATTGTTGGGCGAAACGGCCAAAGATACTTAATACGACGCGATATTATCCGCGCGGTTCACACGATTTTTCCCAAAAGGCCTCACATCATTAAGAGTATCCAACCTCTCTTATAAGTAGCTCCTTTTTCTTTTCAATTTAACGTTACTTTGTTCGCATACCCAATAAACATTTTGCTGAAAAATTCAACTATTGTATACGCAAGAATATGAATTCTCTAAATTTCAGCTTTGTGCAACTCAAAAAGTATCAATCATTCGATGGCAAGAGCCCACTCAAGTTCCAAAAAAGAAAATCAAGTGGCCAGTGGAGAAAAGCAGATGCAAAAAGATTCAGTCTTTTTATCAAAAAAGATGTCTTAAATAATAAAGTGTATTTGATGGAGTCAGGATTTAAAGCTTATGTATTTTAATTCTAATCTTTTTTAATTTATTGGATTCTCAATTAATAATATATCCATATTCAATAAAATTTTAAAATAAATATAGAGTTTGAATCAAAGCTATTGAGTTCGGCCGGATCATAGTAGACACTCTAACTAAGAACCCGTTTGGCATGAGAATTTGGAAAATACTTAAAATCATGTTTTCACCTTTTTCAACTTTCAGGACATTCAAACAACCAAATGCAAAAACTATAACCAAACATAATTCCATCTTCAACTCCAACTTTAAAAATTCCAAATAAAGTGAAAAATGTATGATTTCTAATGCCAAACGCCTTCTAAGTATTATATAACCAAAAGCATAAGTTCTCATACTAAAATTATTACATTATCTTTATTTTTATATTTTGGGGAGTGGGGTAGGGGATTGATAAGCATTCAACATTTCCAGGCAGACATTCTCTACTAAGGTCCCAAAGCTTATCCTTTTAAAACTAATAATTTTGAGATGACGATTTTGTTTTCTTCTCTTAGTTTTTTCCTTGATAATTTTGCAATACAGAAAGAAGGACTACTTGAGGTATTTTTGAAGAGGACCCCACTGAACAATGCAGCTCATGTGCTCTCTCAGCTTCAAAACAAGCTGTTTTATTTGTCTCATACTTTGACAATCACATCTATGCTTTTAATATTTAGTGAGCCTAAATTTTGTTTTTCCATCCATAGCTCCAAAATTCCCAGCCACATTATTAACTTATACACCCCTTGTTTTCCCCCCTCTCAAATCAAGTGAACTCATCCATTCTATGGAACTGAAATTTTAGTAAAACTAGAACAAAGTTGCTTATCATAACTATTATTATTATCTCCCTTTTTTTAATCAATATATTTGGTGAATCGATGTAGCACAATAGATTTTCATGAGTGCACATTTAGAGTGTATTTGGTGCGGAGAAAATGTTTTTCAATTTTTCTATGTTAGATTGATAGATATTTTGAAAAATATTTTCTGCGAGAATAAGTTGATCTTAAAAATAAGGAAAATGACTTTCCTAGTTAACTAGGGAAAACAAGCTTCGTAGGTGACGTTCCAAGCTAATTTTCTCCTTCCCTTCCCTCAATCGTCAACCCCCACCATCTATTTACCACTCCACTCCCATAGTATTTTTCTAAATTACATATAAATGCTCTTGAAAGAGTATTTTCTTTTCCTACTTACCAACAAAAAATAAATAAGAAAATCATTTATTATCTAAGAAAACATTTTCTTTCACTTATTTCTACATTTTCTTAAGGTAGAGAAAGTTCTAATTCTACATTTGATTCGATTACATAACAAGAGCGGCACCGAAATTTCACCTTAAAGGGGTAACTTTTTGAGGTGAATTATTTTTCAACCAAACACTTCTAACTTCTAAAGTTTCTAATATTGTTCAAATAATACTTGGGAGCCGGTTGGCTACGAGAATAATGCACCTTTCTTCGGAATAATTTTTTACTTTATTTCAAAATTGGTGTTTGGTTATAAAATTTACAAATCCAACTTGGAATTGGATTCCAAATTTGGTCACAATCTGTTTTTCAACTCCATCTTCATAAATTCCAAATAAAGTGTTCTCTGCTCTCTTTTGCAAAAAAGTATAAACAAATACTCTCTCCATTCACTTTTACTTGTTCACTATGGACTTTAATAAATAAAGTGTATAATTTACCATGATACCCATATTAATTGATGTAAAATTGCATTGGATTTGGAAAATAATTTGGAATGAGTAATTAATGCTAAAGGCAAAATAGGAAAAATAAATTAGTTTTCTCGATACGCGAACGCGATGTTAGTGTTAAAATTTATTTATTAAATAAAATAACAAGAAAGGTTGAAATTTATGAAAGATAACTCTATGTTAACTTCAACTTCATAAAATTCCAAATAAAGTGAAAAATATTTGAGGGGGCGAATCTATGAAGCATCATATTTCTCATTTAATGAAGCATGTTCATGTCCAATGGGGAAAAGAAGTGATTTTTACAACAAGTACTGTAACTGCTAGTGCCTAGTAGAAGTTAACAAAGTTATTGGAAAACCAGCCCATTGTATCTTGTCTTATCTTGTCTTCATTTCTTTGGGTTTTATCAACCAGCGTAATCTTCTTTTAGCTCTCTTTTCTTCTCTCTCTGTGTTTATCTTTGTATAGTTAAGAATAAGAATGTCACTGCACCCTTTGTTCATAATCCAATCATCTTTAATATTCCAATGGCTTCTCTTCAACAATTGCTAGCTGATGAAGGTTTTGAGAATACCAAAATAACACCTGCAAGAACTCACAGAAAAGTAGTCAAGTTCAAAGACAGAGAAAAAGAATCCAACAACAATATTGCTTTGCCTATTTACATTTGCCATGACAGAAGATCATCCTTGGATTTGTCCAAGAACAAATCCCGAAGACCCTTTTCGTCTACTAATTCTTCAGTCCACTCATCACAAAAATCGGACGTTAAGTCAACTGTTCAAGTCAATACTATTCCAACAAGAGATGAGCCTGCTATTGATGAAGTAGCTATTAGAGCAGTGATTTCTATACTTGGTGGCTTTGTAGGACAATATTTGAGGGACAAAGATTTTCGCGAAGCCATTAAGGAGAAATGTTATGCTTGTTTTGTGAGAGAGAATGATCATTCGGATAATGGGATTTTTGCTGATATAGAATTGGCTATTGAGAGCATAGAGAGATTAGTTGATAGCATTGATGATACTAAAAGGGAATTGAAAGTGAAGTCTTTGCACTACTCTATTAGGCTATTGACAATCGTGGCATCTTTGAATTCCAACAACTCTGGAAATGCCTCAACTTGTGGAATTCCCAATTCTAATCTCTCTGCTTGTGCACAGCTCTACTTATCTATCGTCTATAGGCTCGAAAAAAATGATAGAACTGCAGCTAGGCATCTACTCCAGGTGTTTGTTGATTCGCCATATCTTGCTCGGACGCACTTGCTTCCTGAGCTTTGGGAGCATTTGTTTCTTCCTCACCTTCTTCATCTAAAGATTTGGCATACACAAGAACTAGAAATTCTTTCGAGTTCAAATTATGCTGACAAGGAGAAGCAGATGAAAGCCTTAAACAAGCTCTATAATGAGCACATAGATATTGGTACAACAAAGTTTGCTCTTTACTATAAACAATGGCTCAAGGTTGGTGCTCATGCCCCTGCTGTTCCTTCTGTGCCTTTGCCTTCTAAAGTGGGATATTCAATTTCAAGGAGACGTTCTATGGATTCTTTGACATCCAATTCCTCTGTCAAGAATAACTCACTGTAAGTTTGGATGTCTTGAATTACATAAGTTAACCTCAAAAGTCATGTTAAGACTATCTTTGTTTTTATGTACTATGTTACTTAGGATAGTTTTGAACTTGAATTTTTTTGTTATCCTGAAGATATCGTGCTGTTTTTGGCCCAATTACGGAGAGGAAGTCCATGGATTGTCCAAGAAATGGAATTTGGGAATATGACGAGGAAGAAGAAGAGAAGATTTTAGCAATTGGAGATGACATTAAGCAAGACAATTATACTCCAGTGAGTGACCTAGAATCCTTTACATATTACCTTACATTCATTCTTGATAGGGTATAATCAGAATTCTAATTAAATTCTTGACTTTGACAGAAGAAATCAGTGGTTCATCGAAGATTATCGAGTCAAAGTAACAGAACCCCCAAACATGATCCTCATAAAAAGTCAGACCGTTTCTCTTTCTTCAATTGTCAAAGTGACCCTGTAGATTTCTTGAGAGAAGGGAACACTAAGATTGGCAGTGTTTCCATTAGAAAGGAAGAAAAAATCATTCCTCCTGTTCCAAATGATCTAAGTAGAGCTATCTTCACCTTTTGCTCCTCAGATAGCTTAAGTGAATGTGAAGTGGCAATCCGTTTGGTGGCAAAATCTTGGCTTGATTCTCATGGAGATCCTGATACTGTAAAGAAATTGTCAACAACACCAGTGATCGAAGGAATAATGAACGTTTTGTTTGCATCCGAAGATGATGAGATCTTGGAACTAGCAATCTCAATCTTAGCAGAACTAGCCACCAGGAAAGAGATGAATGGGCAAATCATTCTGAACTCAGATCCGCAGCTTGATATTTTCTTGAGATTATTGAGAAGTAGCAGCCTGTTTCTCAAGGCTGCAATTCTACTTTACCAAGTGCAGCCAAAGGCGAAACAGATGATATCTATTGAGTGGATTCCATTAGTACTTCGAGTTTTGGAATTCGCGGATCAGTTGCAGACGTTATTCACGGTTCAACGTAGACCTCAAGAGGCAGCATATTACTTGCTTGATCAACTACTTACTGGTTTTGATGAAGACAAGAATTTTGAAAATTGTAGGCAAGTCATATCACTAGGGGGATTGAGCTTGTTGCTGAGAAGAGTTGAAACAGGAGATGTCTCAGAAAAGAGTAAAGTGGCTTCTGTTATGTACTATTGTGTTCAATCTGATGGAAGCTGCAGGCATTACCTAGCCAAGAACTTGAATAAAGATTGTCTTCTTCCCCTTCTTTTGCTTCAAAACCAGCAAAACGCTCACGGACATGTTTTTGCGATTCTCACGGAGCTTCTTTGCATCGACAAGTAAGATTTTTTGTTAAGCTCTCATATGAAATCTTCTTCTTTTTCTTGCATTCAAATGAACACGTGATTTTGAATGAAACAACAGGCAAATTAAAAGAATAGAATTCTTACGCGGACTACTAAATGGATGGGGAAAGGTGAACACCTTGCACATTTTGCTAGTCTATCTACAAAGAGCTCAGCAAGAAGAACGCCCCGTTATTTCTTCCATATTGTTACAGCTTGATCTTTTGGTAAGTCATGCTTTCATTATATTCTCCGATACATAAGAACACTTTGTAGAGTGAGCTCCTCATTTAGTTGCAGTTATGCTGCAGGGAGATCCGAGCGAGTGCAGTGTGTATAGAGAAGAAGCAATAGAAGAAATAATAAAAGCCTTGGACTGTCAAGTATTCAATGAAAAAGTCCAAGTACAGTCAGCCAGAGCTCTACTTATACTAGGGAGTTGTTTTTCCTATGCTGGAGATCCAGTAGTGGAGCAATTTCTGTTAAAAGAAGCTGGCTACGATGAAAACACTGGGGATTCATATCTTGGAAAGAACCTCATCCTTGACAGTTATATGGACCTGGTAACTTCCTCTTCTCATGTACACTTTTTTCCTGTTGCACATTAACCAATACTCAAATTCACTTGGTCCTTTAAACTAAATTTCAGAATGAAGAGGAGGAGGCAACAAGAAACTGGCAAAGGAAAGCAGCGATAGTGTTGCTTAAAAGTGGAAGCAAGAGGCTGTTGGCTGGTCTTGTAGATTCAATAGCCAATGGAATTCCTTGTTTAGGAAGAGCAAGCCTCGTTACTGTCTCCTGGATGAGCAATTTTTTTTGTTACATTGAGGATAAAGGATTTCAGTCTTTAGTATATTCGGAGCTAATCCCTGAGCTGATTATGTTATTGAAGTACAACAATGCTATAGAGGAAAGAGTTCTTGCTTCACTTTCATTGCTCAAACTGGCAAACAATTCAGGTATGGGATTTTGCAAGCTATACAAAAGATAGCCTTGATGTTAATACATTCTTAATAATGGATAAAATTCTATTCTCTACCATCACAGATATTCTAGCATTATAGAAAAATTAACTTGTTACTTTCATACCTAATCAAACTTTATCACAAAATAGTACATGACACTACTTTAGCTTTTTTCATAGAGTTTTGGTGTGGTTTTTTGTTTTCAGATTATTTGGCTAAATTGTCTCCATTGGATGAGGAGCTGATGAGTAACCTGCATAAACTCTCAGAAGTAACATGGACAGCAGAGGAACTTATTTCAATTATTTCAAGCAGCTCAAGGCATCAGCAGCTAAATGTATCTTAACAATTTGTTTTTTTCTTCATCATCTTAGTCATTCTACCTTGTACATGTCCATGAAGCACAGGATGTCTATATATTAGCCCTTCTTGGATATAATTTTAGTAATAAATGAGGCTATTTCTCAACCCCGATACTTCTTCTTTCTTCAGCCATTCATAAATAACTTCAGTTGATTGCAAAGAGAGTATTGCGAAAGCTAAATTGACACAAAACATGCAGCAGTAGGCAACTGGCTGAGAGCATATTAAAGAATTTAAGCAGTTTTGAGACGATATGTATTCATCCATAAAAACTTGAAAGAAAGATCAGAAAGAACCAATGTAGTCTCCAAATGTCTTTTTTGTTGTGGAAGATATTAGCTAATATAGCCAAGTGGTCTTGGCTTTTTCATTGCCATACAAATTACCTGAACCTTCATAGGTGCTTCAATCATCATTCAAGGGATGCTTTGGTGAAGACTATATGATACCACTAATTCTGCAATATGTCACAATAACTTATGTTGCAAAACCTGCAAACAATATTGCAAACTGAGAATTTCAAGATTCTCAGGGTCACCTCAACATGTATGACCGTAACTTCTTTCAGGAAACCATAAGTTCCCCTGCGCGCAATCTTTGCCCCTTTCCTTATCTGAAGCTGAAAATTGTCATATGACTTAGATTGAGGGAAGATAATGCAGCGGAAATAAAACATTGAACACGAAAGATGTAAGGGATTTTCCAAATGGAGTACAAAATCGTGCATATAAATATATTACATGACTGCTATCTTGGAAGGAGAAATGACCCCTGTTCATCGTTAAAAATAAATTAAAAATAACAGTTGGAAGCTCTTAGAAGCCCAATCGTAATTTGATAAATAATATCATTTGAAAAGAATCACTTTCAATACAAACGTTTGAAAGTACATAAGTTTATTCCAGTTTGTCTTACAAAAGTTGGAAATATTTTGCCCCGGAAGCTTGGGTCTCACAAGCTTAAAAGACTGCAATATTAAGGGTCAAAATATTATATAGCCTTAGATTTGTTTCGTAGTTTAGAACTCCTGTGTATATATATTGTTAAAACACCAATAGCTTGAGAATAATCAAGCAATACATTCTCATTGTTTCTTCCATGCAATTTTAATGAAGAGCATGGATTAGTAAGAACTGAATTCATGAGAAAGCGTAAGTGCATTGAAGTAACTTGGATAAAGCGTATGATTCAATTTGATTTTCTTTACATCCTTTTGGAAGAAAAGGTTACTCCCATTTTGATGAAGAGGGATGAGTTAAAACTATCCTGTGGATTGCTTCAGACCAAATTTAACCCTTCCTATTTTTCTTTCTTCTTTCTGTATAATAATTATGTATGCTTTGAATTATGCTCCGAATTGTTCGAAATTTCAATAGTCAATCTATATCTATATATCATATAAAGCTAGGCAATAGAAAGATGATGTAGCACCTCTCTATGGCCACCAATGATATTTATCTTTTTCTCTTTTTTTTTTTTTTTTTTTTGGCATTTCTTCTATTTTTTCACCATTTATGTGCTATATTAAAAGTTCAAAAGTCACTTATTAATTTCTTTCTAATTAATATTAGGTGACACACTGTTTAGTTAGAGCATTTTGGCCTAATCTATATATATCTATAAAGTTGGGAATCTATATATCTATATATATCTATAAAGCTGGGAATAAACACGATGATGTAGCTTATCTCATTAGCCAGTATCACTATTTATCTTTTTTCTCAGAATTTTGATTTCTTTTCCTCAATTTTTGTCCGAAAAACCTCCAAAAAATTAATATATCTTTCCTCATTACTGGCATTTATTTCATTTCTTGAGATTTCTCCTTATTTCTTCTCTTTCTTTATTCTTTCATAGAAAGAAACCGAAAGTGATCAATTTTCTTGGCATTCAATTCTCATTTATGATCCTACTAAATATACGTTTTATTTTTTCCTTCCAAAAGGAAGAGTGTAACTCCTAACAGTGAAATAAAGGTGCAATTACATCCAAGAAAATTAACTCTTTGAATTCTATATGAAACAGCTACTGCACACGTTCAACCATCATTCCTAGCAACCTTGCTGGGATGCAAAATCGCTAGCGCTAAAGAAAGAAATGTTCTGATGGCCATGAAGATCACGAATCAAATGCCATCATTAACAGAGTCTGCGGTAATTTTATTGTAATTGGATAAAAAAAGGAATAAGATCATCAACGACACCACTCATGTTCAAAATACTCCAGAACATATAAAGAGATGATAAGTACATGTGGAGACCGCAGATATTAACAAGACTACGGTGTGGCTCCTTATTTCATTTGTTATAACCTACTGCTTCATTTTCTGAAATTATCATGACACGATTCATTAAATTTGTAATAATATTGTTTCTCTTCTCTATATGTAATTTTTAGATGCATGGTTGATTTATCGCGGTTACGAAGTCATAACCAGTCAGAGATACATCTTCTCGAATATAGCCAGTTCGGAAGGTGAGTACTTTCGATAATCCGAATAAAGAACTCTCGAAGTGAAAAAGAATTTCTACGTAGAGATCACGCATTCTACGAAGAAATCATGCATTCTACAAAGCCAATCATACTTTTTTGTCCCTCGATAATATTAAGCGTAACGTTTTTGTCAGGCCTCTTTTTTCCATTGTAATCCTTTGTCCTCATATGTAGTATTTAAATGGTTCTTCTGAATTCTATATAAATTCATTTTTTTTGTTTCATGAATGTCCCCTAGCTTTGGAGTAGGAATATCACAAAAGAATCACTGCAAAAGCATATACGTTCGCCTACCAAGTTCTTGGTTGATCAAAGAAATTCCCTCATGGCGCTTTTCATCCTACAACCAATGATGATCATATTTTTCTCCTTTTGTTTGTCCTTTTACATTCATATTGTTCTTTTATGTTACACAAGTTGTGAGAAAAATGAAAATCCTTAATAAGTCTAGTTTCAAGGTCCATAGATTAGACAATATTTTTAAGCTATACAATTCTCTACTAGATAAAATATAATATAGTTTCAAACAAATGTGACTTCTAATCATCTTATTCATAACTTGAGGTGAGAAGAACCAAAATCTTGAAAATCCCAATGCTCGAATGGTAATCAAATTTTGGGCATCTCATGAAAAATTTCTCTGCCTTCCCGTTTTATTCAATGCATTTTTGTGGTTTAAATATTCTTAGGATGCTCAAGAAATTTTGATAGTTTTCAAAATCGTTGCTTTAGTCATTAGTGAGAGTAAGACTATTTTTATGTTGTGCTTTTATCTTTTCCTTTCGTTTTGTTTGTTAATCAGAAAGTAATTTTCAATTACTTTTAAATTTCTGTACTTTGTACTTATGGGGTTGTATTTTTTGATTTTTTTATTTTTTTTTATTTTTGTATCAAGTTGATGCTCTTGGAAAAGTTCGAGGCTAACAAACACGTGGTATATTCTTTTTCTCTTGTTATTTTTCTTTTTCTTTTTCTTCATATCTCTTTCGTTTTCAGTAAATTTATCGTTTTTATGCTTATTAACATGTTAATGCGACTTTTTATATATTTATATTGTCAAATTACTTTCCTTGGTGAAACAAATGTTTTAAACTAAATGTAGGCAATAATATTTATACATTTGATTTACTTATCTACTGATAATTTTCTTTGTAAGATATTTTTATGCTTTCACCCAAATTCTCAAAAGTCAACATGTAATTACTCAAATGTTTTAAAAAAGCTGAAACATTAAATTTAAAAGTCAAGACCTTTTTTTTATTGCTAGAATGCCTAATATATATTCTTTTCCAATTATTTATCTTTTTCTTACTATGCGAAAAAAATGTGAATCGATCAACATGCTTGTAAGTAGCGTATAATAGATTGTTCTAATTAGCTTTTTTGTAGGGGTGGATATATATAGTTATCAATTATTTATCTTGTCTTCTACTATCTCAAAAAAGTAATGGCATTATACTTTGAGTTAGCGTGTGTATATATATATATATATATATGGGAAAATGATCAATACAACATTTTGAGTCCGTTTGTCTCTCCATTCTGTAGTATTTACTTGGTTATTAAATATCAATTACCTACTGCTTTCTCTCTCTCTCTCTCTCTCTCCCATTTGTGGGATTTATTTGCCTATTAAACGCTCATTATTTACTTCCTCAAATGTAACCTTCAAATTCATTAAATCTCAATTAACTTTTTAATTTATCAATAGTACACTTGAAATTAATTATTAATAATCTATCTATCTCTCTATATCTATATTATAATATAAAAGATATAAATATTTCATAAAGTTTTCACACACAAAATTTAAGAGCAAAAATTTTAAGCTTTGAAGCAAGATATACACACAATTTCATGATATCTAAAATTACTTACTATCTTTTATCTCCTTTTTTTTTTTTTTGGCTTTATTCTCTAATTTTCCTTATTTTTTATCATATATTTATCCATGCTGAAAAGTTTCTTTCATATTAATTAGATTTTTAAAAACTCTTAAATAATTATCCATAATTTAACATGCTATTAATCTTGAATTAAGACTTTTAATGGTAGGGATCTACCTAGTTCTTCTCTCTCTCCCATTTGTGGGATTTATTTGCCTTTAAACTCTCGGTTCCTCAAATGTTGAAATTCATTAAATCTTTCACTTTTTAATTTATCAATAGTAGGAATTATTAATCCCCACATTTTATCCCCTCCCCATTTCCCCTTCCCCTACCCCCTGTATTTTATCATAATAAAAACATTTAAAAAAAAAAAAAAAAATTAAGACTTTTTATGCAGACCCATAATTTCTATCATAAGCAAGGCAAGAGGAAGAGACTTTGGTAACGGGGAATGACAATTAATCATAAAATTATGAGTCTTAAAGTGTGTTTTGGTTTTAATTTATGATTTACCTTTTCAGTCTAATCATGTACTTGACCAATCAGTTCAAATTTAAAATTATATATAATGGTCCAATGTTCTACCATAGGTATCATACAATATCTTCTTTCTGAATTCTAGATTTGTTTATTTCGATAATTTCAAATTCAAATTTTATGTGTTCTCTTAAGGTTGGTTTGTCATTTTGTGGTCTGGATTTTGTTAGTCTTGTGATATATTGGTGTCAACTTGATGCTTAGTTTACTTGAATGATACCACTTTCCCGATAAACATATGATCTTATCGAGTAAAGCTGATACCAACCGTAATATCATGATAAGGGAACCATGAAAAAATGTTAACATATGTGTATATGATGTCCGGCTAAGATAATGATGATGTTATATACTCCTATATGTTTTTCAATTAAATTTCAGGAGATAACTGATGGACAAGTTCGGCGAGCGTAAATTTTAATGAAGAATTTATAAAGTATTACTTTGTCACTTCTATTCCCAAGTCATTTTCATTGATTTTTTCTTGTGTTTTTTTTTTTGTTAAGTATGGTTACAGAATTAGTTGTCAGGTAGTAATATTTTTTTTTTTTTTTATCTTGATGTATTGATTAGAGTTAATTTGTCAGATTAGAGTTCATTTAGAAGATTGGCAAATGACGTGGTTTATTTGGGATTTTATATAATTATACGATTAGTTGCAAGTAAAATTCTTCAGTTTTCAAGCCTTTGCTGGAACGATACTATTCATTTTCTAGAACTCTTCCTTTCTTATTACTTGCTTATAAACATGTTGTAGTCTATATTTGATGGTTCCTAAGCCTTTTGTATTTACTTGCTTCATTCATCCTTTTGGTCCTTCTACTTATTACTCATTACATGCCACGTATGCCTTTGTTTTTTCTTAATTTTGGTAGAATTAAAATCAGATGGCACGAAAATATTGCAACAACATGACAGTAAATTTAGTTGTATTTAAGAGTCGGATAATTTCTTATTTCTCCGCCAAAATTCATATCATCACCTGTTAATCTCTGCACTTTCAATTCCGCTTACTATTTATTAGATTGATCACATTATTCCAGCAATACTAATTTAAGATTGCCTTATAAATTTTGTGTCACTAATATAATTTTTAATTAGCATCTCGCCATAAATTAGTGTCTTATTTCACTTCTGAAAATCAGAAGGGGTATTTCTTTATGTTGTGAACCATAGATCTAAAATAGTATTTCAAATGCTATTGTTTTTATTATTCTTTCTAGACTATATGTTGATAGAAGGATAACTCATATTTCACTAAAAAAAAAAAATGGATAATTTGTGGAGGTTTTAACCTTTGCTAGCATATAGCGGAGGTTAAAATCTCCGCGAATTGCAATTTTCAACATCCTCAAATTATCCAGTTTTTTGTACTGTTTGTATATGTAATTACTTTAATTTTATTCATGCATAATTTTTTTTTTTTTTTTTTTTTTTGGAAAGATCTCATTCATGCAATACAAAGTTGAATCTTATATTAAGGGCATCGTATTTAGCATGAGAGGATAAAGGAAAATAAAAGAAGAAAGAGAAAGAAAAGAGAGAGAAAATGACAGAAAAACAATCACCTATTCTTACTTAATCTGCTGGAATTAATTTTGAGTTTGTATTTTTTTTTCACCTAAAAATTAAACACCCTCTCTATGAATAATTCTTTTTTTTTTTTTTTTTTGGTTTTGTTTTAATGGAAATCTAGAGAAGAAACGTCAAAACATTAGGCGACTGCGTTCTTTTTTAAGCAATTTTAAAAAAAATGATTTTAATAACTTTTTCTTGTGCTCTCACCTTGATTGTGGATTACGGGGTGACAGGAATTAGATGCATGTTAATTCACGTACTTTAGCTACTTAATTATGTAAAGTTTTCCTTGCCCAATATATTTTTCTGGAAGTTTTTTTTTTGGGGTCTAATTGTTGGAAGTATACGTTCATCCTAGATGATTATGTTTTATAATAAATGGCTTAAAAATTTAGTTTGGATTAAATAGATCATTTTAATAAGAGAAGAAAGTTTGAAATATTAGTTTTCAGTAAAAAATATTTTTTATTTTACATTTTTATGAATTTTTGTTTAATGCTAAAAGTTTACTGTTTTTAAATGCAAATTCCTTGTCATATTAACCTTTTCTCATCTTATCAAAATTTAA
This sequence comes from Lycium ferocissimum, assembly GCF_029784015.1. Taxonomy (NCBI): domain Eukaryota; kingdom Viridiplantae; phylum Streptophyta; class Magnoliopsida; order Solanales; family Solanaceae; genus Lycium; species Lycium ferocissimum. Next base: position 513,718 of record NW_026713599.1, on the reverse strand, counting down.
ATGAAGTATTCTGGTGCTCCACTAAATTTATGTTGGGTTCTTATATGAGATTTTCTTATTCGATTTCCAAATATTGATTTAAATTGCTTTTTTCATATTTAACCTAGAGCATTTATCATATATTTTTTCGTTAAAATTTTTATACAGCATCTTATAGTATCAACTTTTGTGATGAAGAGAGAAAGTATTCTGTAGCACAGAGTGTCGGTATAGGCAGATAGCAATGGATGACCACAAGGAAAAGTGTAGTTCTGAATTTTCCTTACAAAAATCCTTAAGACTCATCCCCAAATCAAAACTTTTCTTTTTAGTTTGTCTTAAAAGAATGATATATTTTATGTTTAGGAATTATTTAACTTAGTAAATACTTCCCCTTTTATCTTTAATGAAATGATTTAAATCCACACATAATGTTGTGTAATATCTATGACTTGTTTTATATAATTTCAAGTTTCAAAGATCTTTCCTTTCTTTTATATATAAACTTCGTATTTCATTCGCCCTAAAAATGATGAGCAAAAATTTTAAGCTTTGAAATTAGCATTTCAACGTATATGTTTTGTAAGAAATAGAGAGAGTACCTTTTAGTAATATAATTATGCAATTTTTATTATAGAAAGTATTATAATTCAATTAATTGAAAATATCAATAAATTATTTTACTTTTAACCTAGAGCATTTATCTTTTATACTCTCTTATAGTATCACTTTCCTGGTTTGGTTCTCCAATTGAAAGATTTGAAATACATCTTCTCCTACCGAGTTTCATGCCATCATCTCTTTCTACTCAATAACACTGAAACTCTTTCATGTGTTAGCATCTGTTGTAGTCTTAAATTTTTAAGTATAGACCAACTTCATCATTTTAAGAAAATATGTGCATACGTTTCTTGACCGTTTATATTTCGTCTTTTTGATGTTATTCCTCATTATTTGTGTGAGACGTATGTGTCTGAACTTATACCCAAAGGTATAAGTTTTAAATCTTTTGGTTTTATGACTTCTTTAGCGATTTTTGTGTTCAATTTAAATCGTTATTTCTTTTTTCATGAATTTTTCTTCTTTAAATTTTCTCTAAAGGTACTTTTACCATTTTCTGAACTTATCATCATTATTTAAATGTCCACGTGGACCCCACCTTATTTTTATTTTTTAAAATTTTAACTATATTAGAGGAGTGGGTGGACGACGATCCAACCCACTCTTCTAATATAGTAGAAATATTCAATCATATTTTAGCGCGAATAAGCACTAGTTTGAATTATGCTCCGAATTGTTCGAAATTTCAAGGCGGAATAGCTTGGCAGGCCCCCGTACTTGTCCATTTTTATCATCCCGATGTTTGTACTTCACGAGTTTTCATCTAGACCCCTGAACCTGTTCAAAACAGTTATTTTAAACCCCTCGATTACTGCGTGTTGCTCACTTGCTCTGTCGTGGACGACACATCATAGCCACGTCAGAAATTAAAGCCACATCATCCAAATCATTGGCCACGTCATTTTTTATATTCATTTACAAAAAAAAAAAAAAATCCTCTATTGCCTTTTTCAAAATATAATGGAAAATCCAGGAACAACCATTGAAAGTCGAGAGAACTTATCACATAAATGGTATTTTGCAGATCTCTATGACAAGAGTAATATTTTGCAGAAATGGTGAATTCCACTAGTTCGCTGCCCAGAAACGCCGCGGCTAGAGGTTTGAGGATTTCTGGGTCGAGGTGGAGACGGGGATCGCGGCGGCGTAGGGTTGAGGTTGTTGGTGGTAGTACGGGTTGTTGTTGTGGTAGTATGAGGTGGTGGAAGGTGGTGGTGTAGCATATGGGTAGGCGGTGCCTGACCTGGTGGTGGGTTTGGTGGCGGTGCTCCGGCGGCAGGGTAGCCGGTAACTGGTCTATTGGCGTCGGAGAGGGAAGAGGGTAACCGATTTCTAGCCATTTCCATGATTTGGACCAAGAAACTCCACTGTTTTTAGATGTTTGTATGATTTGAATCAAGAAATTTTAATGGGTGGGTTGGGGTGGGGGTGAACGAAGAAGATGACATGCGGTGGGGGTTTGGAATTTTTTTTTCTTAATTACTTTTTGTTTTCTTCTTTTTTCCCTTTTTAAAATATTTACTTTTTAATTAAAATTATACCATTCACGCTCTTAATATGCGTGACTCTTACTCACTTTGTCCAACTCAGCCCCGTTAATGCCACCTATGCTTGGTCAACGGTCAGAGGGGTTTAAAATGTTCAGTTTTGATGGATAGAGAAGTTTAGTTGGCAAACATATAAATATAAATACCGAAATATCAAAAAGTGTTAAAGTACAAAAGTCTTATTCTGCCAAATTTCAATACCCAATACTTATGAGCACCATATGAACAGAAAAGTCCTCTTGCGTAAAATCCTGTACAGCCTTTGTAATCTTCATTTTAAAATTTGAAGATGCTATAAAAAGACCAATCACTTGGTGGTCACTGTCTCACTGAAGCCTATATTCCAACTAGCTTCATAAGGAAAAGAACACGAAGAGAGAGAGAATCAAACCACTAACGAGAGAGAGTAAATAGTTGAAACAGAAATACATAAACGAATTCAACTTACGTCCCAGAATACATTTCTACTATAATAGAAGCACGGGTGTCCATTAGTTTCGTCGTCCACCCCAGGGGTATTACCGTAAGTGCACACCTGTCATTTGGACATCTAGCGTATTTCACAATTGCAGCTCTTTTAATTTCTCTTTGTTCATAGTTCCATACACCAAACTTTCTGTCTCAAATTTCCATGTCTTCCTCCAATTTTTTTGTATGGATTTCTTACATGCATGTCCATATTGGTATCTTTGATTTTGAAAATAGATGCATACACAACACGTGCATTTTTTGGGATATGAAATTGCCATAAAGTATGTGTGTGGTCTTTCATTATTGTATTTTTTAATGTTAAACATAATGTGATATTGCAGTGGAAGAGGAGCATGTTTTCTTTTATTGGAATTGGTGTTTGGAGAGTTATTGTTTATATAGCTATAACATATGCTATGCACCAGTAATTCTCACATCATAAACTTTGAATCTATAATAGTTTTTGATCTTCTTCGATTGGTTTTTCTTATGTTTGATTATATGCCTGAAGCAATTGGATAATTTCTTTTACTTTTGTGTTTTGGCAGGTGGTCTACAAACACATGCTTTCTCACTCTCTGTGGTAACCAACCTCCTCCTCATTTTATTTTCACAAAATCCTCTGCTTTTTCTTCTTCAGCTTTGGCATAATTGAGCCCTATGTGGCCTTTCGTGTATTAATATTCTTAAAATTATTTAATCTTTCACGAGATCTGGCGGTTTACAACCAGATAGCTCTTTAAGATTTGGGTTTTCCTGTTTACATCTTTTTACCTATGTTTCTACTGACTATTAGAGGGGTTTATTTTGGTTGGGTATCTAATCTGAACTTTTGGGGTTAGATAGTATTCTTTTTCTTGACAACTGAAAATTCCTACCGGACACATCTTGCAGATGAATAATCTTATATTAAATGGTAGATATTCAGATTAGACTTGAATACAATGTAGTCAAATTTTGATCCAAGAAAATTCACTCAAGGGTCGATATTTTGTGAATCGCGTGTATAAAATTGAGAGAGGAAGATATGTTCTAAACTTAATTAATTAGTGTTGAAGCGGTTACTTGATTATAACATCTTCCTCCCGATAGAAGAGGAGCAAAAGTAAACGATATTATGAACTCGATACTAAGAAGTGAAAGATGGCATATCTTTGGCATCTACTTCTTAAATCACTGATTGGGAATTCATGTAAGCTTTTAGTCTTGCAATCTTGGGCACACTTTGAAGTTCGAATTCCAAAGTTCAAACTTCAGGACACACAGACTTGAAGATTTTAACTCAACAATTCAAATTTCAGGAAACACATGCCTTAAGTTTGAATTCCACATTTTAAACTTAAGGATATATATCATGCTTCTTATCTTTGCATTTTACCTTTTCTCATGCTTCTTATCTTCGCATTTTACCTTTTCTCATGCTTCTTATCTTCGCATTTTACCTTTTCTTTTTCAAATATTATTGTAGGTATTTCAAGTTCAATTTTGTGTCAAAAATGACTTAAAACTCTGTGATTTATAATTAAGACATAAGAATAAAAGCTATTAATCTTGATCACTAACTAATCATCTTCAAAGTAGCAATACAAAGGAATGTAAGAATATAACATTGGTTTGTGAATTGTGACAGATTGATAGATTATATTGTTAGCAGAAAGGAGTATATTGCATATTTACATGGCTTGAAGGTGCGGTAGTGATGCTTCCCCAATAAAGTAAGATTACTTAACAATCCCAATAATTTATGCACTGTTGATAAATAAAACGAAGATTGTAAAGATTTTTCATTTGTTTGGCTTCAAATCGTTATAGTAAATATAAGATGACATATATACTTTTACCTATGGAGCTCAAACTTTAGGACATAGAGTTTGGATTTGAGGATCCGAGCTTGAAATTTGTATCTGTCCATGGGGCAATGAAAAATTTTCTTTTTAGGGTAAACTATAATAGAAGCGTGAGTAAGGCCGCTAGCCAATTGTAAGTTAAGTGACTGCTTGGGATTACTTTGAAAAGATTCAGAGTATGAATTACTTTATTTTGGATGGAATTTGCGTTAATGTTTTATGATATTGGTCAGCATTAAACCTTGAGTATTGGTTTTGCTTCAACTACTGCAATTTGTGAATCTTTCCAGTTGAAATTTCAATTCTTTTGAGCAAGAGATATATATAGAGACCTCAGACCCTACCCAATATTAAAAAAGTTGTTGATAGATTTGAGAATAGCTACCTCGGCAGAAAATCATGATTTGATGAAGATTCCCCAGATCAAGAGAAGTCCATCTGAAAGAAGAATAAGAACCTTGATGGTTTCAGTATCTCCATTTCAGAAGATAAAGGTAAATAGAGCAAATCTTAAACAAAGTGGAAGCAGCCACCTAGAACAAAAGGCAAGGTATCCAAATTCAAATGCTGGTCTCAATACTCTCTTAAAAGGTTAATCCATTTGCAGAAATTTTAAAAATTTCACTTAGCTTGGTGTGCCACTGAACAACCTTATGGTTAATTTTCGGGAAGAAGAATATCAGGTGGCTGCCCATAGGAAACAAGTGAAGGAAGCAATGGATGTTGTTCAAGAGGTATGTGATGAATATGAATTTGAAAATTAAAAGGAATTTCGATTTAAAAATTGAAGCAGGGTCGTTGTAGTATACTGGTAAGTATTTAAAAAAAAAATTAAAAAAATTGAAGCAGCTATTAAGAAACCTGATAACTGATACTAAATTTACAAACCATAATAAACATTTACTACTGGCTGAAACTGTAATCTCCCAGTAAATTAATACATAACGGTGCAACACTGGGGAAGTCTGTCAACTATCTACTCGCAAACATAACAGGGTTGGTCAAAACAGGACATTATGTTATGGTTAATATTTAGTATCACATTTTTCTGTTTATAATGGAAAAAGTCAATTTTTACATCGATTATGCTTCTTCACTTAAAGAACACTATATGAGGCCTAGGATCGACTTCTGTGATTGACTTTATCTTGTAATATTGAGTTACTATATGGTTTTACCTTTTTCTTTTGAGGTTCTGTTTTGTTCTTTCTATCTGATTTGATTTGGCTTGTGGGTATGCTCCTCTGATAAAACTGAAATTATAATCACAATTGTTAGCAATCTTTCTGACTATGATGTTAGTCTTTGCTTTACTTTTACTATGACCTTAAGGTTTTCTTTGTTTGTCTTATTTCAGATGTCTTTGGAGTTCGCGTATTCTTTACGTAGATACTGAATAGTTCTATTAGCACTAGATTATATATTACTGATGCTTCTGCTGCTATGTTTTGTTTCATCTTCTTTGTTTTAGGTTTCACTGTGTTGTGGTAATTGCGTGCTTTTCTATGTATTCATCCATTTAGACTCTGGTGAGTATCACTCTTCAGTTAGCTTTCACTTTTTCTCCTTAGCTTCTTCGCATTGTGATGTCAATCTTACAAAGTCTACAGTGTTTATATTATCATATAATCATTAAATAATACTTTTAGACATGTAGTTGAGTGAAATTTAAATTCCACTTTAGTATTATTTTAAAGGATATTATTTTAAGTGAAATATTCGAAGAATAGACAAGTTGCGACGGGATGATGTTCAAGTTTAGCCAAGATTGATGGTCTGGTCTTTCTTCTATTTTGTGTTTACCATCTGAATTTTCAAGCAATTAGATGCGAAATTTAGATGATACTGGATTCTGAAAGGATGTGTTCTAAGACAAAGTTAGATTGATAGCTCAAAACTCATAATAGTATGTATGTATGTTTGATTTCGGGTGAGATAGGGTAGTAGAGGGAGAATCTGATGGTTGTGCTATATGATCTTTAGGTCCTTAGTGCATCTTATCCAACTTTTCTTACAGAACATGTATTTTAATATACTTCCAACTATGAACAGAGCCACAGCAGATTGCTTGGTAAAATTTCTTCAAGAGCTTACACCCCTGAACTGGTGTCTTTTGGACTAATTTTTGGAGGTATTCCATTATTGGTAAATTGGTGCTAATACTTTGAGTTCTTGAACGAATTTTATATATGAATGAATAACTTTGTCTTGATATAAAATGGTAGAGGAGAGAAATAAATGTATGTACTTAATCAGATGTAGATAACATCACATACTAATTGAAAATATTATTTAAATACATTTTGAAACAAATATCCATTCATTAATGTAGCATAGTTGTCAAATGTTACATTCTTTCTATCGATGAGATCATAATACAACTGCAACGTACTCAAAGAACCCTTGATGCTTCCATGTAAGAGGTACATACGTTTCCTTTGATGCTTCAATTTAGCGGTTCTGAATATGGCTTGATATTTCATATGCAGCAGATCCTTCATGGTTGCTCTGTTGGAAACCTTGAAGGATCTGATAGGAGCTGGCTCAATGATCCAAAAGATACTGTGTTACTGACTGATACATGAGTACATCCTAACGAAGCATCATGGGGGCTTAATTGTTGGCTAATTATTTGCGCGACTGCTGCATGCGAAGCTTTAGAAAGCTCACGAACATGTTGCAGAGCGCGGAATGAATATGGTACTAAAGTCATTATCTTCCATTAGCGAGGAAGAAACATCGACCCCACATATTGTGCTATACAGAGCTTGATACCTCTGCCTTTTATGGTGTACTTTTGATTCGAGAGTGATTCCAAAAAATATTTAGTGATGGCCATTTTATTTTTGGTACTTCTTTATTATTCTTGCATGTGAATTATGTTATACTCTCTCCGTTTTAATATTGTTTTAATTTATATGAACCCATTTAACTGGACACAACATTTAAAAAAGAGAGAAATTTTTTGAAACTTATTGTTTAAAATAAATTTTGAAAATTTGTGTGGCTGTAAATTATTAATAAAGTAAATTTATTTTTAAATTAAAAAAGAGGTCATTCATTTTAATACGGATTAAAAAAAAAATAGAATCAAACAAATTTTAAACAGAGGGAGTACATATTAATGCTTGTGTAGGCATTGGTAAGCAATATCAATTTAAATTGATGAGTTTTTGCTTTATCAACTTGATCTCCTGATAATGCATGGTGTATGTGACTTTCGAAGTCAAATGCTACTTGCAGAACTGAATTCTATTAACCATTTACAGATTCTTAGGATTTCTATTAACCTAAGTTGTTGGGCTTTCGCACGGGCAAGCCTCATCTAGTAATAAAAGACACCACAGAATTTAAAGAGACTCAAAACATACTTTCCAGTGGCCTCGAGAGACCTCAGTAACTACACAAAATCAAACGTCAAACCATTAAGACATCAACGAACAAACTCACTCCCAGACCTCTGAAAGTGACCAAAGAAAATAAAAGACGGGTGGCAATAAAAGAAGCATGAAATCCCATTAGATTCACGCACAAACTCCTTAGCTATGTCCGTCAGAAAGGAAGTTCAAATGCGTTTGGAAATGGGCATCTCCAAACTGTAGACAACCATCTCCTCCTCCCAGTGTGGGAGTGGTGAAGGAGATCAAAAAGTTGAGGTGTGTCATCAAACAAAGAACATTATGTTCTGCAGATCAGGGTGCAAATTATAAAATCTCTGTTGAAATGATGCAGTTGAAGAAGATGAAGACGACGAAGTTGCATAAAATGAACTTGAAGACCCAGAAGAGTGCATCCCCATAAGCACCTCTTGGAACATCCGCCCCCTATAGGCAACAAGGTCTGCATAGTAAACTGGTGGAACAAGCGAAACAGGTTTTGTGCACCGCGCAAAAGTGAAGCACATGTTGTATATAAGCTTCTGTAGGCTGTCAGAATTGAAACCATTCTCATCCCACAAAACATGATAGTGAGTTGGCTTGCTAGTGCCCAACCCCCCAAAGTGGCTGCAAAGATAGAAGTCAAAATCAGATGGATGAACAATTATTGTGTCCACAACAGTACCCGGAGGTATATTGGCAGGACCACTCTCGGGAAATAGTCGTGTCTGGTGTCTCTTCTGAGCCACAACAAGAGTGATTGCCGGTCGATAGTGATTGTCATATATAGCCTTCGCCAAATCAACTAGCTCTTCATTAAGTACCATATCAAACTGCCCCTCGCTCACACCATCACGGAAAACAACAATTCGGTTTGGTTTAACCGAGTTGAGTTGAGCATAAGCATTAACTAGGTCCGCACACATGCTTCCAAAATTCAGTATCTTCTCACACCTGTGGTCCTGAGGACAAACTCTAGCAGCATATCTATTAGCAGCTGGCCAGTTGATAGTGCCAACAACAGCTGCTATAGATGGACATGTCTTATTACTTGCAGCAGGATGATTTACATCAGCACCAATGAACATGACATTGTCTCCACCTCCACAATTAGGGAGTCTGTCTGTAAGTTCCATATTGCTGCCTCCAAGTTTGGCATTAATCTTGATACAGAGGTTTGCGAGATATTGATCCTGTCCCTTGTTGGCAAGAGAAGACAAGCAGCACTGGGTTACAACGCCAATTTTTGTCTCAGAAACCCATTTAAGAGATTTGTACCCATCATGCTTTGCTGCCATTACACAAACTATCATTTGAAGTCGGCCCTTAGTTTTCCTGTCAGCTGCCTGAACCACACCTTTGAGGAGATCTTCAACCTTAGTAACTGTAGAGAGTTCATGCATGCCAGTGAAATGTTTTATCACAGGTTCTTCCATGTTCATCCCTAACTTTCTGCACCGGTCCTTCAATCTAAAGACAAATTCATCAGCTCTTAGCCTAAAGTTGGGGCTGCGTTCTTGGGAGCTAAAATCAATGACAGCCCATCGTTGAAGCGCCTTGCCTTCCACCACGGATTTCCCAACAAGGTTCCATTGGCATTTATCATTCACAGGAACTCGACTTTGACCTCCTAGCTTCAAATCAGGGGCAGGAAGGATACGACCCGAAACACGGGTCATGTTCCTATCAACTCCCATTTCAAAGTTACGGGTGACAGCCCTGTAATAATCAAGTGAAAATTAGAAGAAGGGGGGGGAAGATATGTAACAAAAGAAGCTAATAACATATATCCGTATTATCAGCACATCAACAAAATCATGGTGGCTTTGCAAAAATGTATGGTCCCAATCTTGTAGTTTATGGAATGTCTAAGCAAGGAAAGAAACCCAACACAAGATTACAAAATTACCAGCGCATAAATAGAATGACTAAACAAGAGCAAACGATAGAATTAAGACGATCAGAAGTTCAACAGGAACTGACCATAATTTTGTAACAAGTGTATAAAATCCAACTCAGTGCATTATGAAATGTCTAGGCAAGGAAAGAAACCCAACACACGAATACAAAAGAACCAGGGCACATGTGGAACGACTAAACACAAGCAAACTATAGAATCAACAAGGTTGAAAGTTTAACAGGCAGCATAACTGACCACGTGTATCAAAAACCACACATTTTTTGTCGGAAAGAAGAATTTCAAGAGGAATCATCAAAATCTCAGAAGACACACATAAGGTACAAAAGAAATTCAAGGAATTTACATACCCACATGGCCCATCTTCAGCCCGCACCATTTCACATATTGTCTGCCTTCTGTCTAGCGGTCGAGCTAGCGATATGTTCTTCAAAAACAAGGCTGTGTCCTTATCCAAATGCTCCTTAGGATACCGCTGTCCCTCGACCAAGACACAGAATTCCATCGGGACATAGTTTATCTTACTACCTTTCCCAAGATCTAATGAAGGTAAATCTTTGTACCTAATCTCCCGCTGATATTTGTCCCTGAAGTAGTCAACAAGAGAAACTTTCCTTGGAGGATCTTTGCCTTCTGGATCTTCCAGGGTAAAATCAAGATCACGAGTATTGCGTTGAGTTAGCTGCTTAATAAGAAACTTCTGACTGGCACGACGATGAATTACTCTGACTTTCAAACCAAGCAATGCATTATTTGCAGCTCGACTTTTGTTCCTAAAATTATTTTCGTTAAATTCTCCAATATAATCCCGCAGAAAGTCTAGCACTGGCATTGGTTTCCTGAATGACAAGACCGAGTAATCTAAGCACAAGGCAAGTCCTCCAGATGTAGGCTTTAGGCTCTGCTGAAAACCTCTATATGCAGCAACCCCGAAACCAAAGTCATGTTCAGCCAGGGGGTCATGGGAGTAGAAGCTACGACCTACAGATATCCTGCACCTAGTAGGATTTTCTTTCATAACCAAATCCATTCCTTGTAGTATATCACGAGGAATGTACGAGAGGTTTCCACTCAAATATTCTTTTAACTTGCAAAGTTTTAATTCAGCAACATACTTGATGGTAAAGACATACGAGCGTTCCCTGGCATCATCCCCTTCAGAGCAGTCCACAGTGAATCGCCCAGTAGGAAGTTGGACAGCACTGAAAATGTTCTTCTCACCGTCATATGCAGTTTTGTCTATGGGAAATTTAGCAGGATTATCAGCAAACAACTTTTCTCTTATCATACGTAGATCAGACTTGTATAACTTCTTCACACGCCGATTGTCATCAGCCGTGATTTGCTTAATATCCACATCATAATGCATAATGGTCATTTGAGGATTAAATCTAACAGGAAAATGATTAGCAAGCAGTCTAATCGACTTGACAGCAACTTTTCCAGTATCAGGTCGTGCAACAGGTGCACGCTTTTCCTTGTTACTTTTTGGAGGAGATGATGGACTCTGTTGTTCCGTAATATTCAGGGACTTCAGATCAACTTGAAGAGGATCTGCCAACAGAAATACAAAGCATTTTAACATTTTTGTACTTATTATGAAGACATATAATGAAAGAACATACAATGTAAGAATCAATTAAGACACAAAATGGTAAGTGCAGAAAACAAGTGAGCAATCATTTCCATCTGAACAAGACTCTTAAAGTCTTAACCATCACAACTAATGGAGTTCGAACTTATGTTCGTTATCAAATACCTATATTTTAGTCACACAAAAAGGGGCCTCAGAAACTTATGACTAGTATTAAGCCAGTATGACCAATATAGCTAAGGAACAACGGCCAATCCACAACAGTCAAATACCATCACTGAAAAAGATTTAGTTTTCTAAATGAAAACAGATAGCAACATATCAATGTTCTCCAAATAAAGAGGAAGAAGTGGGAAAATGAAAAAGAAAATCCAGGTATGCTTCATAAAAAAGCACTTGCACCAAAAACAAAACAAAAAATAGATAAAACAACCGAAAAAACTATGAGATTGAACTTTTAACGAAAGAGGTTACTCGCCAGTTCCATATACATATATAAACCTCTGAAAACCTATGTTGCTCGGACTCTTCACTTTCGGTGCCGCACCCGTGTCGACACAACATGGGTGTGGGATCCGTACCCGATCTGGTCAACCAATTTTGGGTACTTTGACCAAAATCGAGGGAGAAATTCCGGAAGATTCAATGATTTATGTAATCAAAACAAAAAGCTATGGTGAAATTGAAGAAAATGGAATAACTTGTATATAGAAATTTCTATGTCACTCCTTTTCCTTTTATCTCCTTCCGAGATTCTCCTCTTGATCAATATTTTCTCCTCAAGCTTTCCACATAATATCTCAAAATTTAGGTTTTATAACTCTATTTTTAGGATTTTGAATTATTTTTTGCCGAATCCCCGCACCCGTATCCGTACCAGGATCCGTACCCTCGTATCTTAAAATTTAGATCGTGACGAATCCGACCTCTAGATCCGTACCCGTATCCGACACCCGCACCCGAGTCCGAGCAACATAGCTGAAAACAACAAAAAGTAAATTTGATTTCCTCAGATAGAACTTCCAGGAAACACATGTATATATCAAACTCAGTTCAATTTTCAATTTCTTTTTTCTTTGATTAAAAAATCCAGTTCAATTTTTTTACTTTAAGTCCAAACCCATTGACAGACATTTGTGGTCGTCCACTTCTTTCACCTGAAGATCTCAAGTAACCCTTGTTTCATTTAGACTTCTGAGGTAAGGTTCGACTGTGTCACGTAGACACTTTTTGCACAATCAGCCAAATATGTGAAATGTGTGTCTAACACTCGCCGATGACGTGGCAAAATGACAAATTAAGTTAGGACATGTGGCGTTTGATAAAATAATACTATCAGAATAAATTTTGAGAAAAAAATAATATTTCAAAAAAGAGAAAAATACCCTATCCTTCTTGGGAGTAACATACATCATTTTAACTTGAGTCCATAGTTCAAGATATTAACCTCAACTCCCCAATTTCAATTGAAATTGCCCAATTTTGAACGGATCTGAATTGAAACCCACCCACTAAACTAATTAAACCCATATAAACGGACTTTATACTTTTTTTGATCAACCAAAAATAAAAAATACTTACTTTATACTATGGATGGCGCACCAAAGCAAGACGAAAGAGTAAATAGTAAAAGCAAGCATGTATCAGAGCACAACATAGTAATTAGTAACAAGGAAGCAAGGGTATGAGTTAATACCAGAAGACTGAGGAGAAATCAGCGGACCAACATCTGATGGTCCTGATCCACTGGATTCCCCAACCTCCTGCTGCTGCTGCTGCCGCTGCTGCTGCGGCGATGGCCGGACCCAAGCACTACCACCATGTTGCTGCGGTGGTGGTCGGACCCAAGCCTGTTGCTGTGGCTGCTGCTGCTGCTGCGGTGGTGGCCGCGCCCAAGCATTACCACCACCACGTTGGACCGGCTGATTTTGCGGATCCCCACGACCCTGATACTGAGCCGGACCCGATGCCCTTGGCTGGTTCCCCCATTGTTGTGGAGGCTGAAATGGCTGCTGGTTGTATGAACCCATCTGCGACCCACCCCTTCCACCACCGATCTGGGATCCACCCCTTCCACCACCACCTCGTCCCTGTTCGTAGGGACCACCACCACCACGACCTTGTCCCTGTTCGTACCCACCACGTCCACGGCCTTGTCCTTGGCCACGACCACGGTTACCTCCACCACCACGTCGGTAATTCCCACGTTCCATTTTCCAACTTCACAAAGACAACAAAAAACAACTTACAACAGTAGAAAAGCTCAGACTGATTTGCGAGAATCTAATGGTGGAGTAAATATAGTGAGAGAAGACTCGAATATATTGGGTAGGAAGTAAGGAATGTTAAGTGACGAAAAAGGGCTTTACTTGGGGAACAAAGTAAACGGAATAAAAGGAGCAAATGGGAAAGTGGGGTGGATAAGTAAGAGGTAAAGCGCGGGGCGGGGAAATATGGGAATCATCATGATGATTCCAGAAGGATCGATGAAAAGCAGGAGAAGTGTTAATAGGAAGATACTGAGAAAGTAAGAGGAAATGACGGATAAATTGATGCAATTGACCTTTTTATCCTATGGAACTAGAATGTTTTTTTTACGGGGTTTGGGACTGTCTTAAGAACATGGGCGACAAAATAGGAGAACTAATTTTGTGTGTGTTCGCTTCCAATCCTAGTCAATTGGTTTATTTCGGGAGTAAGTACTGGAACAGACACTACTGACGAGAGAGGGTGTAAGATGATGGGTTCTAGTATTATTCTATAAATATAAATAAATATATATAATTAAAAAAATAGGGAAAAGATGGACATTTGGTACAAAAAATGTTTCCCAAGGTTATATCTCGGGTACCGTGTTTTGGTAGTATTTTTGTGTTAAGTATGGACATCTGAACAAGAGATAATAGTTTTTTATTTTTCGCTACTAAAAACGAATAATACAACAACAACAACAACAATATGGATAATACAACAACATAGTAAATAAAGACTAATAATAATGTGTGTATTAATTTAAATATTTGAGGTCAATAAGAATTATAAAATACATATTAAAGAACTTTAGTTTAGAATTATTTGAAGCTATTTTTATCACTTTCTTCGACGATGTTTTCTTTGAAAAAATATTTTTCAATTTCAGGACGACCAAACAATTTGAATATTAGTGAAGTATTTTGGGAGATGGGGGTTGGGGTCGAGGGTAGTTTTGGTATTTGATCAATTATTAGTTAGTTAATCAGATTGGAATGAAGTCATGGGGAAGGAAGAGAAAGTTATTGGTGAAGATGTTCAACTACTGCGTATTGACTGGGCATTGTGTGTTTAAGTATTAATGAGATAATAATTGTCCCATTATTTTGTTTTTAATTGAATATTTTTTTGTATTATATGATTTATGACATATATTTATTTTAATACCACTTATGTTCAAGATAATATTGAATTACACCCCGCTCTTTACAAAGAATTGCTATAATTCAGGTGGAAATAAATGAGATGAAGGTGAAATATATGCCGACAGAAAATGACGCTAAACCTACTTTGGCATATCAAGTGAAAGATGCTAATAAATCTTTATTAATTTAAGTTCATTTAAAACACTATCTTCACTCTTTTTGACTCTCTTGTACACATACATTTTTAACCTAAAATTTGTAAAAAATCTAGTTTTTGAATTGAGTTAAACACAATGTACGTTCTTTTATCATAATCAAAGAGAAAAATCTGTCTTATCATAAAATTACAACGCCAAAGAGTTTACCAAATCATTTTATTTTTCCAAATAATTGGTGTTTAATCATTTTTGGTGTTTAATCAAATATTGGTTAATGTAAAATGGAATAAGAATAAAAGAGAAAGAAATGTTGCAGCATAATTAAAAGGAAAAATTGCACTTCTGACCCCAAAGTTATTGCTAACTCGTGATTTTAATATGTTTTTTCAAAAAAAAAAATGCTAGGTATATTTAATTTTTAATTAATTAAAAATATGTGCTTTGACCCTTTTAAATCAGAAATATGATGCAGAACTTTATTGTCATCGAATATGGAGTACGAGTATAGCTTGGCATAATCCAAATTAATTAAATGGTTAGCAGTTAATATTTCATTAAACTTGTGATGAGAATTAAAGAACACATCTCAATTAATTGAATATTAAAAGTGCTTAATCAAATATTACAAGAGTCAAAATAAAAGGTTATCGTATTTTGGGAACAAAAAAGTGTGAATTTCCCAGTAAAAATATATCTACATCAACTCTGATGTACCAATTCTTTTTAATTATTCTTCTTTATTTTAGATTAGGACTTTTATATATGACGTCCAAACTTATTTGCATTTAAATTTACTTAGACTAAAAATAAAAATGAAAGTTTTAAGTACCTGAAAGTGGTTCTTGTAGATAATTCTTGAAGTATTCTTCAAAAGACAAAAAATTTATGCGTATCCACGCTAAAGAATTCTTAGGTGACTATTTATAGAGCAGAAGAGCATCTTCTTCCCATTGCAAGTAAAATTATTACCATGTTTCCTCTCCCATCTATTAAGGAGAAACATTTAATTCATATTTCACATAGGAAGAGTTTCAAGTTTCTTTCCATGTTGATTTAGGCAAGATTTTTATTCATATACCTAATAGGATCTCTTCATTTTTCTTCCATATCAGTAATTACCCAGTTCATGGTACATTTACATTTCCGCTTTGATTAATCAAATCTGATTTTTTTTTTTGCGTTTTCATTCGATATTCGGTCCCCGACCAATTCAAATTTGCGCAGCGTAAGGCCTATTTAAGGAGGAAGCACTCGTTTTTCATACATACGACTCGAATCTGAGACTTTTGGTTAAGCGTATAGGGATCCTATTAATCCATCACAACCTTTGTTGGTAAATCCGACATACTTGTTAATTGGATTACGCCGTTATCGTAGAAATATTGAACATAATCTTATGGAGTAAACTTATACAAGAGATATTTAACGACAAATTATGAAACGAATAAACAAGGAGGTAATTACCTAGATGTGTCGTTCGACCCTCTAGTTAACCAAATTTAGCCCAACTATTAATTTATTATCTTATATAGTCTTATTTCAGCATTTAAACCAAATTCTTTATTAAAACCTAGGTCCTCACTTCCTTTTTTCGTCTTCCACGTGATTCTTTTTAACTAGTCAACTTACCTGCGCTTCGCGTGGTCAACCATGACAGAACTTATGATATGATCTTTATGAAATTTAATTGAGATAAATGAGACAAATTTTTCATAATACCATAAATAAAGATATATATATATATATATATATATATATATATATATATGGAAAAGTACGTATCAAAAAAAAAAACCAATATAAACAAATCAAAATCAAAACTTCTAAAATTTAAAAAACTCAACATCTATAATATAATCATGCTAGTTTCTGATTAAAGCACCCTAGCAAGCAATAAATTGTTCAGAGTACTAATTAAACCACTACTTGATTTTAACTTACTTCTATTGAACGTCAGTACTGAACTATGTTAAATTATTATTGTTGGTGTGGTTTTGGAGCTCCCTTACACTCAGACTATTGAATGCAATATCTCCAATGCATCTCCAGGCAAGCCATTCACCGTTGGAAAGTTGAATATTCCTTTCTACGGGAACCTGGTAATCAAGTAGCGCTAGAAAATAAATGGGCATGGTATCCATGATTTTAAAAACATCTGAAATTGTGATAGACATATTTCATAACTTTATAAATAGATTAGATAGACATAAAAATATGATCTTTTTAGATATTGAAAATAAAAATCAATAGGTAAGAATCAAACTAGTTGGTTTCATCAAATTGTGATACA
The DNA here is from genome assembly GCF_029784015.1 of Lycium ferocissimum. Lineage (NCBI taxonomy): Eukaryota > Viridiplantae > Streptophyta > Magnoliopsida > Solanales > Solanaceae > Lycium > Lycium ferocissimum. Next base: position 496,521 of record NW_026713599.1, on the reverse strand, counting down.
CATATCTCATAACTTCATAAATGATTAGATAAATACTAAAAATATGTTATTTTTAAATACTGAAAACAAAAATCAGTCGGTAATGATACTTGCCAGTTTCATGAAGACGAATTTACTCCCTTATGCATTCTTCTGTAACTCAAAACAGTCAATTTCATGTGGAAGATCATAAATATTGTAACACAATAACCCAGAAGGAAGAAAAATAAAAAATAAAAACACTTTTCTTGAATCATTTCAATATGTAAACATATGCAAAATCATAAATACAAATCAATTAATTAACTAAGTCTAAGTTCTTAATTACGATAGTCAAGAAACAATATGTTTCTTTAGGCACCGTTACCATAAATCTCATTACTATTGAATTGGCTGCCTTCTGGATATCCTGCATTTTAGACAACCTAAACTTATACACAAAGACCATTTAGGGGCGAACGATTATATACAAATGGCTAAGGATGCAAAAAACTGGGGGAAAATCGTTTCACTTCTCTAATTCTTTCTTCTCTGAGTTATATTAGGTTTTTGGACATATATGTGATATTTGGAAAAAAAATTAGTATTTGAAAAAATTAAAAAAGGATATTTGAAAATTAAATTGTGCCTGAACATGCATTTCATTTGGAAAAATGTTTAAGAATTTTGTGAGTTGAGGAAAATTTACTTGAAAAACTGGTCAAAGCCACTTTCTCAAACTTGAAAAAAAGAAGAAGTCAATTTAATGTATAATAAAAAAATTAGTTTGATTTTTTTTTTTAAGTGAAAAAGTGAAGAAAATTTATATGAACAAACAGGCTCTATAGTACACCAAACCCAGAAAATCATAACATGAAGAGACAAAAAGTTAGAATTAACTAGTATGATCATAAAAAAGGAATAATTTTCTTACCTCTTCATTTCAAAAGCCTCCAACCCCCATAGTCATGGGAAAAAACTTGATGTCTAAATCATGAAGCAAACGTTTAAAAAGGATGAACATAATGACATTAAAACCACAATGGATAGGAAATATTATTTGGTAAATGTGGAGACTTAAATTTTATAACGTAGGCAATATGAAAGAGTGGAGTAGTAAATATTAAGACATTTACTCCTATATTTTTATAATAGAGTACAAGGAAAAATAGATAAAAATGTTTTTTAAAAGAAAGAATAAAGATAAATAGGATTATTGGCCAAAGCGAGGTGTCACATCACCTTATCTATGCCTAACTTCATATTATATATAGACTAGGATACATATCCGCGCTTCCCGCAGTTATTAAATAAAAATCAATCTTTTTTCTTCTACCAACGTTATATTCTATTCATGTGATTCTTCTTGTCAAGAACTCTTGAGTTGCTCTAATTTCCTTGCTACTTTCATGTTCTTTTTCTTTGTCATGTCCTCTTTTGCTCTATTGTTTTTATTTATTCTTAGTGACATTAAGATGAATGAAAAGATATTTTTCCACGAATTTAAAGTTCAACATATCTGGATAAATAATCTCTCTTCATATAAGAATTTCAAATTTATATACAACTCATTCAACAGATTTTTATAATATTGAAATCTTAAATTCTAAAAGACAATTTAATTGAATCACACTTTGTACAACTATCACTAAATTTACTCTTCTTCCTTGTCTTGCAGTGCATAAACTTCATCTAAATGAATTTTGATCTAATGTAATGCTAGATAAATATACAATATATAGTCTTTTATATTGCTCATTTTGATATACTATAATATCATTATACAATATACCAAATAAATGAGAATTTCAAAACTATATGAAGTTATTTAAATGATATATTAAGAAAGATTATCTAAAAAAAAAAAAGTCATATCTATACAAATATAATTATACAATATATGTTTAGTTTTCACGGAGAGTATCACAAACATATCTATAAAAGAATATATCAAATAAATGAGAAAATTTCAAAACTTTGAAGAAAATATTTAACACAAAAACATAAGGTTATTAAGAAAGATTATCATCATGCATAGAAAAAAATATTTGATGAAACTTAAAAAGGCTTAGTCCAGAAAGAAGACATATATGCAACTAAATATTCAGTTAGTCCGGAAATAATTATTCTGTCAATATATCTTTAAAGATCCACCAACACTTTTCAACGTAACTCTATAGAACCATTTCTCAATTACAACAATTGCCAATCCAACGTACCCTTTAATCAGCCAACACACGCTGAAAGTAACTTTCAAATCATCCTAAATTGGGAAGACATTTAAAGAAAGAATAATTCAATTATCCACAGAACCAAAATCTCACAAATGCATGTATTATAGTTAAATAGTGAGGGGAAGTTACATATCATGTATCATAGTTAAATAACGAGGGGAAGTTGAATAGATCTGGTAATCAGAGAATATGAAGATGGTTAAATCTCACAGGCAAATTAATATTTTCAACCAAAAAAAAAAAAAATAACTTGATGACATAGAACCAAAAAAATGCAAAAATAACACATAAATGAATAAAAGTTAGCCTTAAAAGCTTGGAACGTAATATCCATGTCTGCTCGACTTCAAAGCAAGCCAACTACAGCCTCATCAAACTAATAGATAAATAATATTCTCACAAATTAATAATTAAATAAATAAAATTATCATAAACTTGGTAATTCGAACAGAATCTCCAACAAAAAGAAAGAGATACCTATTGTATATCTTCACTTGTTCTTCGGCTGTAGAAATTTCAGTTTATCCATATACATCGACATCTTTCACTTCTTCATTTTTATCCTTACTATTGTTGTTCAAATTATTTCACTATGGTATTTTGTTTGGTACTCGATATTGTTGAAATTTTCATGGACTGCTAGTCATGTAATGTCAAACGACACCTTTAGGTGAGTAGATATATATGTTTTTGATCTAAATGACTCAAATAAGAATGAGAATGCAATAATGAGATTATTACCTCCATTAAAGTGGAATATGAAAGGTTGTAGCATTCCGTAAAATGGAACATAAGAAGGTTGTAACGGTTGGTCACAACCATTACCGTTCTTTCATTAATAATGGGTGGACATTATATTTAATTTATTAACCAAAAACAAAAATTTAACAGTGTACTAATGGCAAGATAACCGTCACTTTGATGAGGAGAAAGAAGCACGATTAGCAATTGAAAGTTGATATGCTTTTCAACTCTCCACTATAATGCACAATAACTACTAAGTAGTTAATTCCTGTAAATACTTTAAATATGGGAAGTGGAAAAGAAATGAAAAATGTAGACTTTTTGTCATTTTATAAATAGGAAAAAAGTTTTTTAAAAAAAAAATGAGAATAAAGATAAATAAGAATGGTGGTCATGGGAGAGCGCGTACATCACCTTATCTTTTCTAACTTTATACTATATCTTGATATTGATTCTCACCCCCCCCCCCCCCCCCCCCCTTTTTTTTCATTATCACCCGCTTGTCTTTCTTTTACTAAAATCTCATTCTCGCAAATTTCTTGTGCTTTGTCACGACCCAAATAGCCGTGAGTGGCACCCACACTAATTCACCTAGTGGGCGAACCAATCCTCTTAACCAACCATCCAACGATTACCAATTACCTAGCCATTTTTAGACCTATCAAGAATAAAAACAAAGTAATAATCATTCAAACATCTAGTCAATGCCATAAATAAATAAAGGTGCGGAAGTCTAACTATTACAGCCCCAAAATCCGAAAGTCATCATACAAGGACTCTAAAACATAACTGTCTAAGAATGAACAACTGTCTGAAATAAACATAAATGTCTGAAGTGAAGTAGACATCTATAGTAAGAAAGATCTTCAGGCGGCCTGGCATGGGTAGGAGCTCACCCTCGAATATGTCGGAAACTGGCTTCACGCTAAATATGAGGTTTGGTAGATGCCTCTGGATCACAATCTGCATTCAAAAGAATGCAGCAAGATAGTATCAGTAGAAACATTATGTACCGGTAGATATCATAGGCCGACTAAGATTAGTATCATAAATAAATCACGAAATCAATAAAATAACAGATAGGCATAACACCACATAACTATAAGAAGTTATCAACAAGAATCATCCCACTGAATTAAGATAAGCCCACACAACAAACAATCCATAAAAGTGACTCAATCATGTAATCACCAACACAACTGTATCTCACGAATTACCTCAACTCTGTCACATATTTGTACACACATGCTAAATGGTATTGTTTGCCCAAATAGCCACGAGTCCAATGCAATGCAATAAATAATGAAAGTATCTCCACCGTGTACACACATGCTAAATGGTATTATTTTCCCCAGATAGTCATGAGTCCGATGCAATGCAATAAATAATGAAAGTACCTCAACCGTGTACACACATGCTAAATGATATTGTTTTCTCCACTTAGTCATGACCTGCAGGGGACCCATGGTATCTATGTACCACTCGCTCCGGAACTGACCTCAGATCACGAGCCCATAATTAGGCCACATCCTCACCCCCTGCAAAATGTGCCTTTTCATAATTATATTATCTTTCTCGTCACAATGTATTTCCGTTCCACAATCAATTAAGGAATATGACCGATCAATAAGTCAATATCAAGGAACATAAGTCATCATGCCACAAGTCATATAAAGAATCACAAATCAATTCATCAATAGCATAAATACAGGATTACTTCAAATCAACAAGAAGAGTATTCATTAACCCCTTCTTTTTCATTTCATAATAGTTAATCACAAAATAAGTCAACCAATGTCAATTAAGGAATTTCCACCCACACTTTATGTCTAAAGCCCTAATCATGCTTCTCCCATCAATTTCATAACATATACAATCAACTAATCAAAATCTAACTCAAGTTGACTGTAACCTACCTCAAAGTAGAACTGGGACAATGTAATCACTCCGCGATAACTTTCCCCTTTCGCAAAGCTTCCGAACATTCAAAGTCTAGAAATATAGGGCTACATGAATATTCGAATCATCTACTCAAACAATACAATAATTGGGGAAAAAGAACCCAACTACTTCTACCCTTCTTCAAATGGGTGAACTATCACTAAGCGTGAATTCATACTAGTATTGATCTCAATAATCTTATTCTATCCGTTCGTGGGTTTTCTAATCGTTTCAACCCTTTTACAAGCAGTCTTTATGCTAAAGTTACCATCTTTATGAAACCCTAAGTCTCAATACATGATTCTCATCATTTAATAATCAAATTCTCACCCTAGGAAGTGATAATCTATACTCCTAGATGATTAAACAGTAATAAAAGCAATAAGCCATTCATTAATCAAGGGTTTCTTAAGTTCTATGGTTTTGAGCCCTTCCATTCACCATTAACGGACCTTTAACTAATCATGAAATCTAACATGATGATGGAATGAACAAAGTCAAGGGTTGATATAAAACACGGATTCTGCCTCCTGTCAATCGCTGCAGCAGTCTCGCTATAGCGGGAACACTCCCGCTATGGCGAACCTCATTAATCCCCGGCTTCTCATGGCAACGAGCCTATCATCGCTACGACGGACTCCCTACAATGGTACCTTACCCGCTGCAGTGGTCCATTTTGACCAAAGAGCTCGGTTTTCTCACCAGTTTTTCACCCAAAGATCCCAACACCAATCTGAGGCCCTACAGACGCAAACGATACATGCACATATACATAAAAATACGCTACGGAAAACACGCTACGGACTCACTTGCGGCCTCGGAATTCCCAACCGAGGTCTAATTTTCTAAGTCACCCTCATAACGACCTAGCGGATCATTACATCAGATACCAATTAAACACCCGTTCGTCCCCGAACGGACAAAGAAGAGACACAGGGGAAAAAAACCCTGACTAAGTGAAAAGATGGGGATAATTCTTTCACATATCGGATTCTGTCTCCCAATTAGCTTCCTCAACAGGATGGTTCTTCCACTGAACCTTCACCGAAGTTATTTTCTTCGACCTCAACTTGCGAACCTCTCTATCTAGAATAGCAATAGGCTCTTCCTCATAGGACAGATTCTTATCCAACAAGACAGAATCCCAATGAATGATACACGAACCATCACCATGATATCTCTTCAAAATAGAGACATGAAACACTGGATGAACGCCTGACAAACCTGGGAGCAAAGCCAACTCATTGGCTACATCCCCCACACAATTGAGAATCTCAAACGGACCAATGAATTTGGGACTAAGCTTACCTTTCTTCCCAAACCTCATCACACCCTTCATAGGTGAGACCTTCAACAAGACCTGTTCCCCAACCATGAACTCAAGATCTCGGACCATTCGATCCGCATACTCTTTCTGTCTACTCTGAACAACTAAGAGCTTTTCCTGAATCACCTTGACTTTATCTAATGACTCCTTCAAAATTATCTGTACCCCATGGACTTACCTTGAAAGCATCAAACCACCTAATAGGATACCTACATCTCCTCCCATAAAGAATCTCATACGGGGCCACAACAATGCTCTAGTAGTAATTATTGTTATAAGCAAACTCAGCCAATGGTAAAAACTGATCCCAATTGGCCACCGAAGTCAATAACATAGGCTCGAAGCATATCCTCTACGACCTGAATAGTCCGCTCAGACTAGCCACCTGTCTGAGGTAGAAAGCTGTACTAGAATCCAATCTAGTACCCAATTCCAAATGTAAATTCTTCCAGAACCGGGATGTAAACGTCGTGCCTCTATCCGATATGATGAAAATAGGAACTCCATGCAGGCGAAAAATCTCCTGGATATAAATCTGGGCCACTTTCTGAGCCATATGGGTATCTGAACCTGTATAAAATGGGCAGACTTGGTCAATCTATCAACAATGACCCAAATCGAATCAAACTTACCCAAGGTCTTTGGAAGACCAACCACAAAGTCCATCGCTATCCTTTCCCAATTTCACTCTGGAATGGGCATCCTTTGAAGTGTAACCTCGGGTCTCTGGTGCTTATATTTCACCTGCTAGCAATTCAAATACTGTGCAACAAACTCAACAATGTCACGCCTCGGCTTGAGCCTTCAAAGAAGCCGCTCAAGTCACGGTACATCTCAGTAACGCCAGGATGAATGGAATATCTAGAACTTTGAGCCTCTGCTAAAATTATCTTAATCAAATCATCAACACTGGGAACGCACACACACACCCCTTGATTCTCAAGGCACCTTCATCATCAATCACGGCCTCCTTGGCCTCACCATGCAAGACTTTATCGCAAATCCTACTCAAACTCGCATCCTCGAACTGTCTGGCCTTAATCTGCTCCAGAAATAATGATCTCGCCTCAATACAGCGAATACTCGCTCGAACTGCATACACATCAAGCCTCGTGAAGTCAAGTTAGCCGAGTTTGAACTCCTCAACCTGCCAACGACGCTTCCGACACAATCAAACGAACCAAACTCTCCATGCTGGTTAATTTCGTGCTCAAAGCATCTACTAAAAGTGAGAGAATGTTTGTTTTTGGAGAATAACCAAGCAGAAAGTATTACTCAAGGCTGCTCTAAACTAGATCCTCATAGACAATCTTTTCAAAAATGTAAAGTCTGCCGATTTAAAATAGGGAGTTATCTTTTGTCCAGAACATATTATATTATACAAAGCTAATGATTAATCACACAGTGAGTGTAGTCAGATAAGTCCAGTATAAACATATGTACATAATTTTTTTAAATTGCCTCTTGGCTTTTCTCGCTTTTTTTGGTTTTGATTCTTGTATTTCACTTAGTACGAAATAAAAATATATATGGAAAGAAGATACTCAACTTACCATTTACAGGTTTTGAAGTTCCATCAATTACGAACTAATCTTTTGGACCTTTTGAATAAATTATCCAAATTTCTACGATTGAACTACATTGTATGGTACAATTATATAAAGACTTTTTGTTCTTTTTGTACCTTTCTGCTGCAATAAATTGAGAGACCAGGTATTCATCGTGCTCATATTTGTTTGTTCATCCTCCTGATAAAATTTCACATTGATTTTTTCCATTTTATTTAAAAAAGAAACTGTTCTGTTTTCATTTTTGTATGCTTTTAAAATCTTCTTGTTTCTTCTCTGTTTTTTGGATGAAAAAAAGAAATCTTTTCTTTTGACATGTAAAAGAACGGGAGCCTTAGAAGACCTGATCAACGCCTTTTGTTTTAGTGCATGCTACTACTTATATTCTTTCTTTTTTTTTTCATACTTCTTGTTTAAAATATAATATCCGTACAAAACATAACTTATTTAACATCACATAGTGATATTATTGCTATTATTTATATAGTAAGGATTAATTTAAGTTAATAAGATATTAGTCATGTGTTTACACTACTAGTTGTGAACAAAGTAGTTGCAGAGAGTCCTTACAGATTTTTTGAATGGAATGTTACTTATGGCACCATTTCTCCTTTAGGTGTCCCCAGCGGTGAATTCTGATCAATGAGCAATTCCCTAGTCCTGACATTATCTCTGTCACCGATGACAATGTTATTATCAATGTCTTCAACAGCTTGGATGAGCCTTTTTTATTTCTTAGAATGGAGTATATAAACTCATTCAAAGACGGAGTTTGGGGTACAATGCCTCCAATACCACCAAGGAAGAATTTCACATACACTTTGAAAATGAAGAATCAAATAGGAAGCTTTTACTACTTCCCTTTTCTTGGATTCCACAAAGCTACAGATGATTTTGGTAGCATTAGGATCTTTTGTCCCTATTCCCCTCCCTGCTTATTCTGGCAATTTCATTGTCCTTATTGGATATTAATACAAGAGGAATCACACCAACCTTAGAGCTATTCTTGACAGAGGCCACAAGTTGCCTTTTCCTGATGTCATTCTTATTAATGGTTGTGGCCCCAATGATGCTTTCTTCACAGTTGATTAAGGAAAAACTTATAGAGTGAGGATATCCAATGTTGGATTGGAAAACTCACTCAACTTTCGGATCCAAGGTCACAACATGACGTTGGTGAAAGTAGAGGCTACACACACAATGCAAAAGACATATTCCTCACTTGATGGTCATGTTGGACAATCCTACTCTGTCCAATCACGGTTGACAAAGCTCCCAAGGATTACTACATAGTGGTTTCGTTCTGTTTCACGTCTAAGTTTCTTACTACCACTGGTGTACTTCACTGGAGTAACTCTAACAGCTCAATCTCTAGCCTGCTCCCCAGTGGTCCAACCATCGAAGTTGGTTGGTCCCTTTACCAAGTCCGTTCTATCAGGACCAACTTGATAGCTAATGGACCTAGGCCTAACCCACAAGATGCATATCATTACGGTGATCAATACAACTAGAACTATCAGATTTGCAAACTCTGTTAGTCCGGTGAATGGTGAGCAAAGATATGCTATCAACAACGTGTACTTTGTGCCCACTAATACTCCTCTCAAGCTTTCTTACTACTTCAAGATTGGTGGATTCCACCCCGGAAACATACTTGATGCCCCGCCCGATGCAGGAATTCACCTCGACATATTTGTTTTGCAAATTGACTACAGGACATTCATTGGGATTGTATTCGAGAACAAAGAGAGGATCGTTGGCATATTGCCATCTACGTCTTCTAGATAGTAGGTATGGACGGAGGATGATGAATTCTTACAAGCAGAAACCAATATAATCTTCGCGATGCAGTTTCACATTGCACAACTCAGGTGTATTCGAGGTCATGGACAACAATATACATTGGATTGGACAATGTGGGAACGTGGAACCTAAGATCTGAGTTTTGGGCTCGATGGTATCTCGGACAGTAGTTATACATGAGAGTTAACACGACATCAACCTTTTACCGAGATGAATTACCGATTCCAGTTAACGCTATTTTATGTTGCAAGGTGGCTGACGACAACACAATCCGTTTTTAAGCTAAGCTACGAATGGAATAAAGAAAAACTTGATTTACGTATGATTCTCAGATAGGAAGGTTAGGACTAAGTAATAGCTTATTAATGCCATTATTAGATTACCACTTCTAGTTTGATTGGTCTTTTAACATAAAATCCTTTCCCGCATAGTGATATTATTGCTATTATTTATATTAGTAAGGACTAATTCAAGTTAAAAGATATTAGTCATGTGTCTCCAATACAATTCATTTTATGTTGTTGTATAAAATCCTATTTACTAATATTAAGATGTGAGTAGTTTAATTTAAAATTCTAAAATATTTCGCCAATAAAAAGTATGCATTTCTTAATACAATTATTATTATTTTTATATTATTTTTACAAATTTCAATATTATTTAAGCAAAAATAAAGTCATAAAATTCATTATTAATTTGAAAAAATAAAATAAATTGGAGTCTCAAATTTTTAGAGCCTAAAACAAAGGATTTACTAGCCTCTTTTGAACAACTCCTATTATAGTTAATTAATATTCACTAATCTACTGTAATTTTCATGAATAAGACTTTTGAAACTTGAAATACACATAAGCAAGTATTATTTTGACGAAATCGACCTGGAAATAGCTTGCACAAACCACAAAAAGAAAAAACAAGACAAACGGAAAAAGAGAACACATTTAACGTAGTTGATAGTTATTTAACTGGGATAATCATATCATATTACACTAAAAGTGGGAAGCTCCTACTTTTAAAATTGAATTACGATTTTACTCCTACACCAAATAAAAATTTAATTAAATAGTAATATTTTAATTACAAAAAGGTTGAATAAATAATTATTTCTTAGTACATTGAACGTGAATGTAGATAACTCTTCCATCTACCCATAGTTATTGTAGGTGTAAATTTGTTGAATTGTTAGCAATATTTATTTCATTCTTTACTTTCTTCATCTTCCTCATTAATGGTAAGGAGATAGTAATATTCATTCTTTACGTGCACTTAATTGTGCTCTTACTTTATAATACTTCACTTTCTCTCCTTGTGTCGTGGAATGTGTCATAAAGTGACGCGTCTTTTCTTTATAACCTCGCCAATCGTTTTCCTTGATCTAACATGATTTTCAGTTTGCCTCAATCATGAATATCATATAATCAGTTTGCAATCTTACAGTACAATGGTGGAGCAAACCTTAACATGACGTAAATAATTAGCCCCACACCCATAATGGGCATGGGTTGTATAAAAAAAAAAAAAAAAAAATTCTATTACTCCCTCCGGATCATAAAAATAGTCCACTTAGCCTATTTTTCTTGGATAAAAAAAGTTACTTAAGAAAAGAAAATTAACTTATTTTTTTTTTATAGTTGCCCCTTTATTAAATGTTATATGATCAAATCCCAATGCCTATTTAATTAGGGGTAGTTTATTCAAATTACTTACTTTTAGTCTAGAAGTTAGTATTTTCTTAAGGGGTGTGTAAATAGCTACGTGAATTCTTTTTTTGATCCGGAGAGAGTACTAGTTATGAAAAAACTGAATCTTACAGTACAATGGTGGAGCAAGCCTTAACATGACGTTAATAATTAGCCCCACACCCATAATGGGTTGTATAAAAAAAAATTCTACTACTAGATATGAAAATGGCCCGTTTACGGCCAATACATTGTGTTTGTAGGTGTGTAATTTTTCTTCTTTTTTTTTTTTTTTTGAAAAATATAATAATTATTAATATTTTCATATAAGCACGATAAAGAATGATGATGGGGATCACACTTTCTAATAAATTGATTTTCTATTCTAAGTTGCCACAATTATCATTAAAAGATTACGTACTTTAATGCTCATTTCAACATTACATCAAACACATACATCGAATAAACAATTTTCAATGGTATTCTTTCCATATTGTATTTGAAAATTCAATAAAAGTAGATTAAAACTATAAGTGTAATTTTTATTAACAAATTTTAAGCAATTAGATGAAGCAAAAGGTATAGCTATTTATCCATAAACTAATATCGAATGAACACAAATTCATCTTGCAAGTGTTTAACAGGTGAGAATAATTACCAAATTAACCGCATTATCCTTTGTAACATGATAAAAGATGGGGGGGGGGGGGGGGAAGAAAGAAATTGTGGCTTTACTTCGTGTCTTATACACAACAAAACTAAGAGAACAATTTAGTACAATAAACAAAGAGAGATTCCAAAGAGATTTGCATATATGATGAGATATTGTACTACCTCAAACAAGGTGAACCAAAAGACACTAACTAAAAATAATGTAATATAAAATTTAGTACTCAATGAGGTAATTAAAATTATACAACTCATTTAAAATGACATTAATTGGTACTAAAATAATAAATACTTGAGTATCATTCTACATACTAAAAGAAAGAAAGGTCGAACAAATCTATTGAATAGACATTTGCTTCCTGGTCCTTTCGAACCAGTCAAAACCTGGAGCAAGGGATTTGTAGAACTTTATCAATGAGCTGGGACTAATAGCAATATCTGCTTTGGGACCTCAGTATACATGGTAAAACAACCACCGCTTGGTTTTAACACTCAAGCGACCCGCCCGTATACTATGTTCCAGAGCCTTTAGTTTAGTTGCGGAGTTAGAAGCTACCACACGTCTTCGCTCGTGATCGCTTAGAGCTCCCTTCCATCAATAGGTACTCCCAAGCCAGGGGAATAGGCCAACTCGAAATGGACAAATTCGAGAAAAGGGTCAAGATATGGTGCTCCCGATAAAAAAAAATAAGGCACTCTATTCCATTACATACATGGATCGGGCCAAAGGACGAGAATCAAGCATGTCTGCACGAGGCAAGAGATCGGAAGATGGTGAAAAGTATTTTCATGCCAATGATTTATGGAAAAACACTAATCGGACTTCGTACTCCTTTAGCTCCCTTCTTTCCTCTAGAACCTCTATATGATGCCCCAATAGAAGACTGGTTGTGGAGAAAGCCAAGCTCTAAGAAATGGTTCGCAACTGGACTCTTCTCTGACTAGAAGAGCTGCGCCTTTTGGAGTTAACGTAACAAACTACACGAGCCTCCCAGGACTATAGCATGTCGTGAAAGAAGCACACTGGACGGGCGTGCTTCGACCGTGTCTCCAAGGCTCACTAGTTGCCTTTCAAAGGCATTTTGACATTATCCCTTTTCCACGAAATTCCGTTATGGTCCAATTCTGATCGGTAATAAATACCGGGACTTTGCAATATTTGATTGATCACAATTCTATATATTCCATAGGGAAAATTTCAGAGACCTCCCCTCACGTTTTGCTTCGTTTCAATGACCTCCCCTCACGTTTGCAATATTACGGCTACCACCCTTATTTTAACTTTTATGTAACATCTATTTTATTCTATTTATTACTAATAAAAAAATAGTATATATGGACTTATTTGCCCTCCCTAACAACAGGCTCTTTTGGTTAAATTTTGTTTTATCAATATCTCCTTGAAAAAGTTATTTCCAAGGAATATTAAAAGGAATACAATGGGTTATTCATCCGTACCCAAAATTATAATCAAATCTTACTTCTACAAAATAAAATCTACATTGGAGAGAAATCAGATTCCAGTGACGCTAAAATTAATCAAATTCCACTTATACAATCACATTACAATACACGACTATGTAACGATGTGCAAGAAGGAGAGAACAACAAGGAATCCTTTCAATACCCGATTAAATAAATGTGAATTTTCAGTTGCACCAATACTCGATAAGGAACTCGGTTTGTGTGAACTACATCTAAACCTATTTGTTGACACTACACAAGCTAGCTGAAAGCTAATTCATGCTCATATCGTTAATTACACAAATCTATAATAATAAAGCATTTCAGATTCTTGCACTTTAATTTGTCTTATTTTCTCGAACAAATAGTTGAGCTATCACAATGGAGAAAAAGAATCAGAATGGAGCTTTACCATTTTCTTTTTCGAAGCAAAAATGAAAGCGGAAGAACAGGGATGGAGAATGACATAAATTGCTGGCAATACGTCATGCATTTATATTTTTAATGTACAAAATTTAGTTTCAAAAAGTCAAAACATGGTTGATGAAGAGGAAAAAAGGAAAAACGCTGGGAACAGGTAAAACGCTGGGAACAGGAGAATAAACCATGGTATTCCATTTTAATATTCCTGGGAAATAACTTTTTCAAGGAGATATTGATAAAATAAGATTTGGATTGCTTAATCAAAAGAACTTTATCTTTGGCAGGGCAAATCAATCCATATATATAAAAATAATTTTTTTTAATTAGGGATAAATAGAATAAAATAGTTGTTACAATTTTTTTTTTTTTTTATGAGGAAAGTTAAAATAGGGGAATCCAAAGCGGATAAGATCTTTTAATCAAAAGAACTTTATCTTTGGCAGGCAAAATCAATCCATATATACTATTTTTTTTTATTAGTGATAAATAGAATAAAATAGTTGTTACAAAAAAAGTTAAAATAGGTCGCATTATTTGCAAACGAAGCAAAATGCGAGGGGAAGTCTCTAAAATTTTCCCTAAATTATATGAATTCTAAAGCTTTTTTCAATAAAAATGTATAATCTTCTTTACCTAATATAGTGGATGAGGAAAAGTAAATAAAATAATATATTTTAAGGAGATAAGATAATTATTTTTTATTATATAGATATATGATATGTACTTTTTGTAATATAATAATAAATATTACAAAGAATTTTTTAAGACAATTTATTGATAGTTGAAAATTACTCAGGAAAGAATGGAACAAACAATATGTATTGAACGAATTTATGTCATATACATTGTTAGTGTAAAGAGATTTTGCACTATCAAATTCCATTTATTTATTTTGTGTAATTTGCTTTATTTTTAATATTACAGATCTCACCTTATGTTTTCAAATAATGTGGATAGATTAATACCTTTTAAATATTTATTAGTATCTTTTTTATTACTCTATTACAATATTTATTTTGTATAGTAATTAATTGTGCAAAAAAAAGTTAATTCTAACTTTTATGTGGACAATCCGTTTGAGTAAAACAAAATTAAAAATGTCACCTCATTAAATATGGAATATGAGTGAATATAATTAACACTGACACAAAGAATTTAAGAGGAGTACTTATGGTTAGAGGTGGGCATTCGGTTCTTCAGTTCGATTTTATCAAACTTCGATTTGGCTATTTCGATTTCGGTTTTTTGAAGTGGACACCAAATACCGAACCAAACTAGTTCGGTTCGATTCTTTCGGTTTCGGTTTTTTGAAGTTTGGTTCGGTTCGGTTTCAGTTTTTTCAATTCGATTTTTTTGATATGATATTAGAAGCGATTCCATTTACAATAATTCATATTCTCAAAAGCAACAAAATATAAAACTAACAAATTAAATTCAAAATCAAATAAACAGGATACACAAGAACAGAAAACCATAACCATAATATAGGGATTACTATGTGTTATATACATACATAAGAATAATTAAGAAAAAACATAAAGTACATACATTAATCCTAAAGACACATCCTAGTCACCTTTCTTTGTTAAGGATATTTGATTTTCTCAACTGAATTGAAAAATTAGGGATACAAAAACAAAAGAGAGCTTATTACAATTGGTTTTTTTTGGCTTAAACTTAATGGGTATGGACTATTTTAATTTTTTTGGTAATGTATAAATTTCGGTTCGGTTTTATTAAAGTTCGGTTCGGCTATTTCGGTTTAAGTTTTTTGAAGGTGAACACCAAACACCGAACAGGACTAGTTCGGTTCTTCGGTTTCGGTTTCTTGAAGTTCGGTCCATTTTTTTTAATTTTCGATATTTATGCTCAGCCCTAGCTGTGGTGGGGTAACGTGGGATCCATTGAGATATCACATCAATTGGGATACTCTTGGCATTTAGAAAAAGGGACTTGGTTCTTTTGTCATTATGAATTTATGTCCAAGCTTTGAGGCTTACAAGCACAAGTGAGTAATGCAGAAATTTATGTGAAATGACTGTGATGCCCTTAGCATGAAGAGTTGGAACGACCAAGGTTATTTTAGTAATTTTATTGCTCAGCTAAGGGCATATTGGTCATATAGTCGTCGTACTCTCTAATCCAGTCCTCTTGTGCGACTCTCAATTGGGTCCAAAATCCAATATGAGCTCATCAAAACTCTGGAAGCTTCCTTCCAAACGAACCACTCCTTGTTCATCTTGTCAACTGGGTCAGTTCATGATTTCAGGGAGGTTTTCCACCAATCGTCTTTCAGTTCTCTTCAGATTCTCCAAATGCATGGCTGATAATGTTATATTCCAACTATTAGGTGACGGACGAAACCTAGGTCTATAAACATCCGAGGCTCTTTCATCTCTTATACTCTTTTAGGTTTCCTTCTTCACAGTTTCACCTTCAAAGGATGCTCCTTCAGCTGTGCTAAAATATTTCTCATCGCTCTGGAAATAACTTATTCTAAGTTTACCTCTTACTCCTCTTTGTTTTAAACTTTTTCCTTTATGCTATATTTAATTGCAGGTACAACTGAAAAGCTAAGCTGGACAAAATTCCCTCAGTAAAGAGTAACAGAAAAGGGGAAATATTTTCATGAATGCTGATTTGTATTTCATATAAGCAGGGTAGCAAAATCTATTGTTCCAGGTATAGATCCCTCAAATTTGAGGCTATCATGTCTAGAATTTGTGTTTTCCACTCTATGATCGAGAATATATGCTCTTTTTCAGTGTACTATTGACATTATTCATTGTGTCATGTCTTCTTCAAACCCTTACTATTTAAACTTTACTTATAAACTTATATAGCATATGTAAATATACCTACAATATACTAATAAAATACTATAATATATATACTATACAAAAAATAAAAAAATTGATATGTTATCCCAATGTTGCAATACTACTATAATAGTGTTTGTATGCAATATTGCTTCGTAAATACTACGTTGTTTGTTATGGAAGAACTTGGATACGAATAATTTTCTTAAATTCAATAGAAGATGGGTTAGCCAACAATAAAAGTAATAATTTGTTTACTGTCTTCATTAATTTAAGCGAGCTTGGAAAGGAAAAAGAAATTGTTGTAAGTTAATACTCATAGGTCCATTGGATAAATTCCTTTAGAATACCTTTTCTTAGACGAAAAGTTTTTTGCAAATTCCGTGTTAGATTTGGGTATATTTCAACCCATATTCCGAAGGTTATTTTCTCGAGTGCTTCAAGGAATGCCTATAGCTTGTAGTTGCAGTGTTTTTGTCTCTTTAGTGTTAGATGCATTATGCTACATTTTCTGAAGCAGAAGGTCATATATTCATCTTATTGCTTTTTGCATTCGTCAATCTGATTTAATGTCATGGAAGAGTAATATTTGGGAAAAGTTAATATTTTCTATGGACTGTTTCAAGAGTAAATTAATCCTAAAAGATCATCTTACATTGATAGTTAGCTTTGATTGGAAGATTATCCTGTACTAATCAGGTTTCATATTTAGCATTTTAATCTCCATCAACTATCATATATTTTTTGTTTCATTTTACTCCAACTTTAGCATTCTGATATCTAGAGTCTCACTTGCCTTAGAGAAAGAGAAACACACGTAAAGGTGAAAGTTTCTGGTAACCTTTTCTTTTTCTTAAGTAGTATATTTGTAGTATTGAATTTCTTCTAGGTTGAAGATTAGCAGCTCCATTAAGTTGGCGGAGAGAGCTGATTCAGGAAAAGATTGAAGTGAAAAAATTTCAACTTTTTTGAAGCATATAAATTACAATTTTGTGTAGAGGTGCCGTCAGAAAAATATAAATAATAAAAGTTGAAATAAGAAACTTAAAAGTTCTAGAATATTAAGTATGTGGATGGGGAATGGAAAAGTTAATAGGCTTATGAAACTCAAGATGAGGTGATAGTTTATGCAACATTTTGCTAAACTACCCTGCTCCTTCTTTTACTATGCATGTCTAAGACCTCTAAAGGATCAAAGATATTTACAAAAATAGGGTTCAAGAATTAAATATGACAAATTCTCCAAAATCTTATGCTTCATTTGAGAGAAGGGACCAAATACTTTGACTTCGTTGGCTCAACTCAAAAGTTTCCAAGCTCAAAATGTAAAATATTGTCATCATCAAGGTTTGAATTAGGTATTATCTATTGCAATTACAGGTAATGTGAATATATCAAAGAGTTAAAATGCTTTAGTTGATGCCTTACAAGTTAAAACCCTTATCCAAAATATATAAAATGTAACTCATTGTTTATATCTTGATTATACCTTAATATTGACAATTATTCTTTTTCTACTTTCAAGAACATTATTAGCTAAATTCTACTACATTAGGTCCATATACCATGAGAGAGGCCTTGTGAAATTATATCAATTTTGCCTTCTTTTTTTTTTTTTATTGGGCACTGCTTTTTGGAAAAGTTCAGTTATCACGCTTCATAAGTAGAGCGTTCCTTTATATGATGAAGATTTATCTCATTGTTACTACTGATCTTGTGACTGATAATCTAAAACCGTCATGTTTGCAGACATGACCGGAGCACATATAAATGGGTGAGCGAAATGAGTTAAGCTCAGACGAGATAGAGCTGAAAGAATCTCAGAACCTGTCACACCTGATCGGTGGTGGTTGTAGGAATAGCCAGTAGCCTTTGCTGCTAGAGCCTAGAAGGTGAAAAGGCACTTGAAAATAGTTTTACTTCTGAAAGAACATCGTTTATGCTAACTGATGACCTGAATACAATATTATTCAAGACTGCTCTCTTTCATCTTATCGGTATTACATTAATTGCCATGTACTCTAAATAACACTTTTCACTTCGTAAACAGTTGATATGAACTGCTTTTTGGGTATCACCCACTTCATTTTTATATATAATGCGTTGTTCACCCTTAAACTTAGGGATATTGGTATTTTTAAATTCTTATCTTAGCAAATTTTTTGATTTTCTTGCGTTTCTTGAATAGTTGCGTCAACATTCACTGATGATATAGGTGATTTATGGCCAGAACAAACTAATATAGATGATAAATGAAGATATATCTACTTGAGATAAGTGAACGGAGTAATGATCAGATTTAGTGGAAGAAACCACCTATAATAGAGTCAAAATTATTCCAACTTTAATGATGATCTGAATGTTATCTTAAAGGTTAAATCAATTTTGTGGAAATTGAGAACATTCACGTTGCCTGAATGTACCTCCAAAGAACTTTATGTTTAACTTTCAGGAAGAAGAAGAACCGGTTAATGCCCTTAGGAACCAAGTAGAGGAAACAGGTGGAAGAAATTGTTTGAAAAGTTTCTGATGAGCATGAATTTGAAAGGAAAAAGTTACCAACTTCCAACAAAAAATTTAAGCATGTGTTGAGAAAGCTGATTAATACCAATGCCCGATGAAAAAAAAAGCATTTGTGGAGTTGTTCCTTCTTAACTTAAAGTACACATGCAATTTTTCTCAGCTCCAAGGTAGTTCTAAGTGTGAGATCTGTTAGGTTTTTGGGTTTTCCCTTTCTATGTGGAATTCGATTAATAAAACCCAATGCAATTAGGTTTTTGGGTTTTCCCTTCCTATGTGGAATTGGATTAATAAAACCCAATCCAATTTGGACCAGACCATTTTTGCCCAAAAATTTCTCTATATATAGGATCAATTTAGGTCTTATTTTCAGAACACAAGAGTGAATTCATAGCAGCCATATAAAGAGAAAAACGTGAGACAGAAAGCAGATTTTCGTCCAGAAATTTTCTGCTACAGCAGTTCACTTTAAATTGTGTTTTCCGATTCGTTATCCGTTGGATCGTGCTAAAATTTGAACTTGGGGTTCTCAACATCTGGTTCTTCGATTTCAACGGTGGAGATCGGATTTTGTGGTCTGTAGCTCCATTTTTCAAGTACGAACAGTAGCTCGTTTTTGGGGGTGATTTCTCTCCTTACTTCGCTAGTTTTGGTGCTATCTTTTATGTATTGTTGCTCCGTGCTTGGCTTTGTTGTTGTATCCATTTGGAGAACATTGTTGTAACTCTTGTTGTTTATAGTGGAGCTTTTGTGGGTAGAGGTCCGAATGGATGTTTCCTCTTCACCTTGAAGGGGTTTTACCACGTAAATTTGGTGTCTCTTCCATTCGATTTATTTTTGCTTGCTTTGGTATTTTATTATTGGTATAGCTGCTGCCTGGATTTCCATTTGTGCTAGTGTTTATTGTCTTCTCTTGGTTCAAATAGTGTGGGAAGTTTGACTTGGGTATTTCTTCCGTTTGTTACCTCGTCGTGCAATTTGGTTATTGCTTGTTTCTTCCTAACATCAGCTTGATTTCATGTATTTGAATTGTAACATTGATTGTCTATTTGAATGATGGGGAAAATATGATACAAGATAGTTTGTTTAAATGGCAAAATTACCATATTTGGAAAAGCAAGATGAAAGATTTTCTATTTTGGGATTTGTGTTCGCTTCTAAGTTTTCGCATTTACGAGCACAGATGGATTAGGCCCATAATAAATTTAAATTATTAAAATTTTAAGTAAAAGCATACTTTAATTGTCAAAGGAAAAAAATGTGTTTGTGGATCAATTAAAAAAAAATTGAAGACTCTTGGCCATGGCCCGCATATATTAAGTTTCTTTGAAATCAATGATGGAAAATATGAAAACCTAGTGTTTTGCTAAGAAGCACCACATCCAAAATGTTTTGATCGAAAAAAAATGACATTTTATGCTTCAAATCAAGATAATAGCTATAAATAAAAGTTGTTCCCTATTTAAAGAACGATGAATATTAGATACAAAAAAATGTGATCATTACGCTTCGATCATAGAGATCGATATTCTATTCCAACACTTAGATACACCGTAATAAGAACTTGGATACGTAAAACTTGACTATAAATCGTGTTTTGGCGGTCTTCTGCCATATATATGCACAAAAATAGTTAGGTTTTTTAATGTTCCAACCTATGTGGAATTGAAGACACATAAAAACGCTAAGAGTTAGGTAAAAAATAAAAATAAAAAGATGAAATCCAAGAAACTATATAAAGCATTTTTTAGACTTATGCTTCAACTTTTATTTTCAGAACACAAGAGTTGAAAAAAAGGTCCGGAGATCTAAGTAGAGAGAAAGCCAATTAAAAGTTGCCTTTGAAAATTGGAGCTCACCGTATATTGGCTCCAAACTCATCGATTTCGAAAAAATAAAATGATTGGGTCCCAAAATAAAATCCCCGTGCTATTAAAAAAAAAAATTCCCAGTTGTTCTCTAAAAGAAATATAATATTAAAAAAAAAAAAAGTCTGATTTTTTAATCGTCCGTAATAATTTTTAGATACGGGGTTTTAACGCAAATTTGGTATCTTTTCGATCGATATTAATCGTGTTTTGAACATAATATATGTAGATATATTATATGTTAAAAATAGTCTTATTGGATTCTAATTATTTTCTCAAAAAAAAAATTCACATCCTTGTAAATGGTTCTACTATATCCTTGACCCCTCTTCAAGAAACAATTTTTCATCATTTTCCACGTTTATATAAAAAAATAAAAAATAAAAAGTTCCCTTGAATCCGTTTCCATCCACATAGTGAGGGGGAAAAAAAAAAATGTTAGGATTTTACAACTTTTTTCCTTCCTCCAAAATATAAAAAAAAAAGTATATAAGAAATTTATTAAAAAAAATAATCGCTATATTTAAAAAAAACGGACCGTTTGTATTTAAACGTTTTATAACAAACACTAATATAATAAAGTTTTAATACGGATTAATCGCAATGTTATAATTTATATTAATATATACAGTTTTGAACAAAGTATATATATATATATATATATATATATATATATATATATATCGTCCGTTGTCCCTTAAAAAAAAAAGAATTAATAATGTAAAAAAAATAAAAAAAATTGGAACTCACCATCTCCATTTAAAAAATCAAAACAATATTAATAAAATCAAAATTTCAAAAAAAAAAATCTGACTTTGACTAAAAAATGATGGATTTTTTAATCGTTTCAATGCATTAGTGGGAGCAAATGAAAACTGTTTATATTAATGCTGTATTTGAACATTAGGTATATCAAATCATACGTTTTAAAACAGAAACCTTTCATATCATGGACCAGCTTGGTTTCAATATATTTTGAAAAATAAAAATTAAAAAGTGGAATCCAGGATTCCCAAAAAAGTCTTCATTTATTTGTTATGTTTACTAAAATAAATATACTTAAAATATTTATATTTTAAAATAAGATAAAATTTAATTACTTTTTTATTTTATATATATATATATATATATATATAATGTGAAAAGAGATTAATGTAAAAAAAATAGAAAAATATATATCAAATGGAAATCAAATAATGAATAAGGTAAATTAGTCAAATTATAATTCTAATCGACGTTTTCAAGATATCACCTGTAAACCATGCAAAAGACAACATTCAGCCTGAAAATAAATTTTCCTTCATAATCATGAGATATTCCAAAATTAAAAAATAGTTTTCTTCGTTTAAATAGAAAATCAATTTCTACTTTGTTTTGTTTTTAAACATGTAAAATTAATTTAATAATTTGAATTAGAATTATCCATAATCAAAATTTGATAAAAAATAATAAGTATTTCAAATTTTAAATTAATCGAATTAAAATTAAAAAGTATTTTGGGGCATAGACAAATATTCCTGTGATTGTTTTCTCCAAAAATTAAGGAAAATAGTTTTTTTTAAACAAACAATTTCTTTTAAAAAATATTAATAAATTTGCCGATTTTGAGATTATTCTAAAATTCTTAATATAATAAAATTTTAGATAATGATGTTTTTATCTCATATTAATCATCTAAACAAGTAATATATATATATATATATATATATATATATATATATATATATATAAAATTTTAGATCTTGACCTTTAGTGTCCGAATATATATATATATATATATATATATATATATATATATATATATAATTAAGTTAGGGTTAAATCAAACGACCAGATCTTTATATTTATATATCAAAAAAATATTGTTGACAAAGTAGTAGAAAGGTGGGAACGTGAGAAATCTTTTTGCTGCTACAACAAATGTCTAGGAAAGTAAGGAAAACAATGTCACAATCTCAATTGTTGGGCCCGCATCGCAAATATGAATGCATTCAATTGCAATTTCACAGCAAATATTAATGCATTTCCATTGAATCTCCCTTGGGCCCATTTCCCATTCAATCTCGTGCTTTTCTACCTTCACTATTTGCTTTTCTACCTTCACCATTTTGTCCTGCTCATTTACTACAACAACAGATGATGTCATTTCAATTAGAATGTAATAATTATCCTCTAACCACGTGTCACTTCTTACATTTTTACTTTTAGCCGTGCCTTTCCTTTATGCTCACGTCATTTCACTTCTTCATTTCATCTGTAAACTCTTTAGTACTTCTATAATTAATGACATTCTTATACACTCTTTATATTTTAGGTGTTTTATATTATATTTCTGTCTCAATTTATGTGACACTATTTTTCTTTTTATTCAATTCAAAAAATAATGACATCTTTTTATATTTAGTATCAAGTTAACTTCAAACTTCTCATTTCACACTTAATGAAATGATTTAACATCACAGAAGTTTCTATAGTGTACTTTAGACTTCAAATTTCCCCTAGACCCACATTATGAGATTTCACTGGGTATATTATTGTTGTTGTTGTTGTATTTTAGACTACAAATTTCAAAAAATTTCCTGTATTTCTTGAACTCTGTACGACTATACCTAATCAAACACCATCATATAAATTTTGGATGGAGTAATATATTGTGGCATAACTTCTTAAAAATCCAAATGAAGCTTTATCCTTTTACTCCGTAGTAATTAATTTCACTGTCTTTATGAACTAAATCAAACGTTCATATGTGCCTATTTTATAAAATATTTTTATTGTATAATTAAGAAGAAACTAATTTAACTTATAAATACTCACATATTAAAACAAAACATCAAGATATAATGTAATAAAAACATTTGGGAAAATAAATTAATTTTGATAGAGGATGAAATTCTTCAACTTCTTTTGACTTATAAAAATGTTCTTGAAGTACTTTTCAGAAATGCTTAATTAATAGTAGCAACAAAGAAGAAAACGTAAATGTGTTTCTTCTCATTGTTGTTGTCTATTAATAGCAAATGATGTTGTTAGAAAGTTTCAAGTTCAACATTGTAATAATTTCATTCCATTCACAAATATATTAGAAAGTTGAAGAAAAGCAGTTTTTATTTTAATACCCAAATTCTTTTGGAAAATATATACTATATTAAACATATTTTTTTTTTTAAATAAGTAGAACTCTTTATGTCAAATCTATGTTTTTTGGGGAAAATATACCTTAAATCTTTGATACCCAAGAAACACGAATATATCAGGAGATATACCACCAAAGTTGACTTCAAAGTAGCAAACTTTAATTTCTTTGTAGTCTGTTTTCCCGAAATAGTATTACTTTAACGTTAAATAAAAAAATTATGGGAAGTATATCAATTTGCATATAAATTTCTACTATATTATTTATATACAAAAGAATCATGTTCAATATGTCTGCTTCTTGGCAATTAAATTATTTTAAGGGTATTTTTTACTTTTAGCATTTAGTAAATTTTCAAAACTGTTGAAATTTAATTGCTATCAAATATAAAAATATCTTATTATTTTTAAATAGATTAATAAAATATTATATTAAATAAATAAAAACAAAAGGTGTAACAAGGAATACATCAATAAGCAAAAAACAATGGATTACAGTGACATCTAGTTCATTAAGAGGAAGGATGAACAAACTTTTAGGCTAACATATTTCAAAAGAGGGGTACATATATACATTAGGCAACTCCCTCATTGAAAAGAAAGAGAAAATGAAATACTACTATATAGGCAGACACAAAATTATATGGTTAACTTACGCCCAAGAGCCAACTCCCCGCCACCAAATAATCCTGCAGGGAATATTTTCAAGAATTGAGCAAAGGAAAAACAACAATTTAAGAACGGAAAAGGGCCAAATATACCCCTGTACTATTGGAAATGGGCCAAATATACCCCTCATTATACTTTTGGTTCAAATATACCTTTATCGTTATATTTTGAAGACAAATATCTGCCCTCATAATTAAAGTTGTCCACCTTGTCATTTATTTGATGATATTTGATGAGGTGGATGCCACTTGGCATTGCCACCTCATCACCCCTAACCCATTTTATTCCTCACATCTTCCACCACTAAAATTTCCACCCTCCACCACCATTTCCACCATGAAGTAAGCAAAAAATAATCCAACAAAACTGGCAAGCACAATTAATTTAAAAAAGAAGTGGTAAAGTTGCCCTGCGTATTCAGGCTGTGGCTGAGTATATGATTTGGGAAATTTTGCTTGTTTTGTTGGAAATAATTCACTGACAGTAGCAAACTTAGTAAAAGACTATGTATTTTCCTAAGGGTTAGATCTTGTTTCAGTGCAATTGGGACCTTTCATATCCTAGTTTTATTCATATTGTTTTGTGGTGCTTCACTTGTCTCTCTTGCCTTTTGGTTGGTGTCTGAGAAATTTTCATTTTTTGCATTTAAAACCGTTTTGGCTCAAGATTTTGATTTTGACATGGTGGAAATGGTGGTGGAGTGTGAAAATTTTAGTGGTGGAAGATGAGAGCAATAAAATGGGTTAAAATGAGGTAGAGCACACATCCATCATCAAATATAAAAAAGAATGTCTAAGGTAAAGTCAACTTTTTAACGGTGAAGGGGTATATTTGCACCTAAAGTATAACGGTAAAAGTACATTTGGACTTAAAGTAAAACGAGGGGTATATTTAACCCATTTTCGATAGTACAGGGTATATTTGGCCCTTTTCCGATTTAAGAATAAACATCATGTCAAACAAAATAGTGTGCTCTCAGCAGGAATGGGAATAGTGCCATCCACCACCAATCACACTGATATTTTATGGGAAAATTTCATAAATGACTACATTTTAAGGGTTAAAAATCTGGCATAGCAACATTTTGCTTATTTACAGCTCGTAGCTACTTTTTTGTTTGCTGTATTCATTTTTTTCGCTGTATTCAATTTTTGTTATCGCTGTATTCATGACTAAAATAATTTTTTTTCCCACTATATTCATGAAATATTTATTTGTATTCATAAATTGACTTATTTTATTCATGAATACAACAAGTAAAAAAACTGAATACATATACACCAATAATTACACAAATGCATCATATTTTCCGATATGTATACAACAGATACAGGCGAAAAATGCTGTATACAACATAGATACACCAAAAAATTACCAAATATAAGTGAAAGACATTGTATATACGGCAAATATACAACAAATATAGCGAAAAAATTAATGAATACAATGAATTGTATGCTAAAAAATTAATGAATACACTGAAAAAGAAAGTGATTTTTCAGATCCTGTACCGGAATTTGATCGAAAAAGCCACCGGCAGCCAGACTCCGACAAAACGACACTTGTTGACGGTGAAGATCTGATATATATCCGGTCAGATCCGGCAAAGATTTGACCAGATCTGACCAGATTTGATCCCCAGATCTGATGTTGACGGAAGAACTTTGTTTATGGGACGACAGAGTAAAACAATCAGCATATGTATACGAAGTATTAGTCATACAATGTCTAAACAAGAAAAGAGATAAAAAGAAGTAATGGGGAAAAAGAAAAAGAAGGAGCTATTGAAGAGTTAGACCGTAGAACTTGAACATAACTGAAGGAACAAAAATGGCGTAGCAGGGGTGGGAGACAGGAGAGAGAGAGATGGGAGGAAACAATGTGATGATGGGGTATTTTACTTTTTATATATATATATATAATATAAATCATGTATTTAATATATAATTATTAGTTATGAAATGTAATTATTTTAAACTAGGAATGGGAAATATAAATATGTAGTAATGTTAGTTATCTTTATGTAGTTATCACATATTTTATTGTGGATCGATGTGCATTGGTTTGTGCAACTACCAATTATATAGCGTGGGCAGGGTTATGGAATACAAGCACTCCCTCTGTACGGGTGTAATGGGTTATATTTGACGACCACACACTCATTAAGAAGTAATAAATAAGAAATGAGTAGTAATTTTTCTATACCTCCCGAATTATTATAAGTCATCTCAAGCATTGGGAATAACTACATACTAGTACTTAATAATAAGGGTAAATTAGATATAAAACGATAAATTAAATAAAAATGATAAATTATCTTTTGATTTTTCAAACTGGACAACTAAAAGTAGATATTTATTTTTAGTATAGTGGACAAGTAAAAGTAGACGGAAGAATTACTTTTTAGTTGAGGATGGAATACAATTATTATTTTTCTTAAAATTAAGTTTCTTAAAAATCAGAAGAAAAAAAAATGATTTTCCTGATTGAAGTAGAGAGAACAAATTACAATATTTTATGTTGATTGTCTTTTTCCCACCCTCACATCTCGACGCCCCACCACCTCCAAATCAACCCACCCCTCAGAGTTCTCTTTAAAATACAGAGTAAAATTCATGTGATATTTCGTTCTTACTCATGTAGATTTACGCTATACAAATCACAATTAAGATAAATTAGTAGTTAGGGGAAAGAGAAAACCGAAGGAAGTATCCGGACAACATTCAACACGCTTCTAAATTAGTTGTGTGAGAATGAATAAGAAATGAAGATGCAAGACTTTGAAAGTCAAAGTCTGTCAAGGGATGACAAAGTCTCAAGAGTCAAGGAAACTAAGTTCTAGGCGTGCACTGCAAAACGGTACTAAATTTGAGGGACACCAAGGTTTTTTTTCCACTTATGTACAATATTTGCTCATCCGTTTTCAGTGAAATATCAATACATAAAACTTTACCACTTCAAATAAAAGTGTTTATTTTTTGTTTAGCTTTTCAATTAGAGCCCGATTGCATTTGATACGCACTGGAAAATCTCACATTTGAAATAAAAGGGTTTCTTGATCGTACTAATGCATTATTTTTCTAGGTTACTATTGTCATTCAAATTTTACTACCCACGACCTAAAATAATAATGATACTATTGGAGTACCATATCTTAGTAAGAAGTAAATAAGAACAAGATTCTAGGAAATTGATGAGTGAAATCGATATAAGATTCAGGGAAATCAACAAGAAATTCTTTCGTACTTCATAAGAAGGTAGGTTTTCGTACTTTACTATTTTATTTCTTGTTGTCTAGATTTAATAACTATTTGACTAAAGAAAAAGATGTGATGGCTATTCTATTCCTCTTTGTGATATTTCACTAAGTTAATGTTGATTTATTTATTCGTTGTTCTTTCTCTTTTTTTGCTTTTAATTGTCCCATAAAAATATCAACGATGGTTAGTTTTAATTACGATTTCAAAGTTGCAAAATCAAGAATCACGTTTTCATGTTTGTAGTTTTAAGATAAATTATTTCTACTATAATATAGGGCAGCCATGTAGAAAGTTTTAAGTTTTGGAAAGGATGAAAGAAAGTACATGAAATTGAAGAAAAATATTCTGTATGTTTGACATGAATTAAAATTACATACAGCAATGTATTTTCTATTGAATGACCGGAAAAAGAACGAACAAGTACATGGAAATTAAGGAAGAAATTAGAGAAGAAATTTCTGCTGGATTTTCATTTCTTTTCTTTATCTTTTTATTTATTTCGTAAAAATCTAGACTATAACACTACTATTATTTTTCCTCATTTTATTGAACGTATTTTCTTGGAAATAAGCATGTGATACGGTTCAGTTTTCAATATAGTAACGAAAATGTATTGTTATGGAGTCTTAACAACCCTTTGAATCTTCATCTTATTAGAATCTAATTAAGTCTGAAGATTATGTATAATGGCTATTATATTATTATGGAGTAATGTTTATTTATTTATCCGTCTCTTTTTTGAGGTTCTCGGGGTAACTTTTGTTTCTCAATTTTCTGGAAATTACAATTTCAAAGTTGAAATTTTGTTTATTTTTTACTTTTGTGTTTCCAAGTTCAGTTATTTTTTTTCTACTATAAATATAGGGCAGCATATAGAAAGTTTTAAGTTAAAGAAGGTTAAAAAAGATCACATGAAATTGAAGAAAATTTTATTTATGACATGAGTTAAAATCACATAGAACGATGTATTCTATTGAATAAGTCCGAAAAAAGAAAAAAAAAAACTAGCAAATACATGAAAATTAAGGCAAAATTAGAGAATGAATTTCTGTTGGTTTTTCATTTATTTTCTTTCTTTATTATGTATCTATTTCATGAAAAAAGAAGTTAGGCCGTGATCTCTTTATAACACTACTCCCTCCGTCCCATTTTAACTTGTCGCTTTAGCTCTTTCACACTCATTAAGTGAAATAATAAATACAAGATATAATTACTAAGTCAACTCTATTTATTAGATGTATTTTTTTTTTTTTAAGAATTAAGTATTAAAATGACTACTTCTCTAACATTAAGGTTATAGTTGGAAACAATTGTCAATTTTGATCTTTAATTCCTAAAGTAAAACTTATTTTTACACAATTCTTAAAAGTAAATTAAGCGATAAAACTAAGACAGAGGAAATATTGTTTTTCACGAGAAATGTACTTTCCTAGAAATAAGCATGGGATGCGTTTTAATATACGTAATGAGGGTGTGTTGTTATGGAGATTTAACAACCATTTGAAGCTTCATCATATAATCCAAGCCTAATTTAACACCATAAAAAGAGCTCTCTGTTGTATACTTGCTAATAACCCACTCAAACTCCATTCTTCAGGCAACAACTCTCAATCTGCCATCTTCCACTCTTCTCTCTCTCTCACACACACGCACAAAAAAAGTAAAGGGAATTTTTAATTTGATGGCTAAAACAACCCCAAATCACACTCAAGCTGTTTCTGGATGGGCAGCTCTTGATTCTTCTGGCAAAATTACACCTTACATCTTCAATAGAAGGTATTTCATCATTTCCATACATAAATCTATTTTCCGCGTTCGTTTCAGTACGTTCCAAAAAGAATGACACGTTTTGTATTCGAAAACTTAAAATGTTCATGCTTATGCAGAGAGAATGGTGTAAATGATGTGACCATCAAGATTTTGTACTGCGGAATTTGTCATACTGACCTTCACTATGCCAAAAATGATTGGGGTATCACTATGTATCCTGTTGTTCCAGGGTAATAATCAAATTAACTTCTCTCCCTTTTTTTCCCCCCCTTTTAATTAAGTTTCTAATTTTTTTTTCCAATTCCTGTAATATAGGCATGAGATTACTGGGATTGTTGTGGAAGTTGGGAGCAATGTAACCAACTTCAAAACAGGGGACAAAGTAGGAGTTGGATGCATGTCAGCATCATGTTTAGAATGTGAATCTTGCAAGAACTCAGAAGAAAATTATTGTGACAAGGTTCAGTTCACCTACAATGGTGTCTTTTGGGACGGTAGCATCACTTATGGAGGATACTCCAAGATGCTAGTTGCTGATTATAGGTGAAGTATTTAATTGAGTAGTTTATTTTCTTCAATCTCTCTGTTTTTCTCCCTTATATATATAAATGCAGTTTAGTAGGTACTTGACATATTAAGTCAATTTGTATACATAGATAAAGGTTAGAGGGAAAGTTATTAGATTCTACCGAACCGCAGGTGACACTCTAGCTCCGTCGTTGATGTAAATCCATTAGTTTTTACGCAGTACCTATATTTGTATTAAAAAATTTACTATCTATCTATATATATTTGATTGTGAATCCAATTATTATTAAATATTAATTTGCGATAGTTGTAAAAACCCCATACACTTGAAATTCTGAATCCGTCGAATCAACACAAAACTAATTTCTCTTCTTCTTTTTATTTTTATTTTGAAGGTTTGTGGTTGCTGTACCAGAGAACCTACCAATGGATAGAGCAGCACCATTGTTATGTGCAGGAGCCACTGTGTTTTGTCCAATGAAAGACAACAACTTGATTGGCTCACCAAGGAAAAAGATAGGAGTAGTTGGTTTGGGAGGTTTGGGACATTTGGCTATTAAATTTGGAAAAGCTTTTGGGCATCATGTCACTGTCATAAGCACTTCTTTATCCAAAGAAAAAGAGGCCAAAACCAAATTAGGTGCTGATGATTTCGTTGTTAGCTCTAATGCACAACAAATGCAGGTTTGTTGTATATGTCAAACTTCATTATTATTTTTAACACGGCATACAACATGTTTTTTTATGATAAGAAATGGATGTTAGACCTAACTCAATCCAAAACTAGCTCATGACGACTGTTGAAGATTATATAAAAGCACTTTCATATTCTTAAATAGTCGATGTGGGAACTCAACAACCCCTCACACAATACTATGATAGAATGGACCTTGTGCATAATCCTACTCCAAAAATTAATTTACTAGCAGGGGCGGACGCACATGGGCTCCAGGGACCCCTTCGCCGGAAAGATTTACTAAATATGCATATTTAACTAGTATGAAAAATTAACATAATGATACAAATAATATAAGCTGACACTCCCAAGCAATGAGTGTTTCTAGCTCGGCTGGTGCAATGCATAGATAAGATTTAAGTAGAACATGGTCAGGGGTTCGAACCCAGTTGATTGCATGTGTTTTCATCTTTTGTTTAAATATTTTTCTGCTCTTTGGTAAGATGGTAGTTAATAGGCTTCCACAGCAGACCGAAGCAATAGTTTTCATTCAATTCGTAATGTTTGGGGGTTAGCAATAGTTTTCATTCAATTCGTAATGTTTGGGGGTTAGGCATATTATATGTTGTTGTTTCAATTTTAACCTTTTTGCTATTTTATTCTTTCATCTTCTTTCTTAGTAATAAAATTATTTATGAGTTTTTGAGTTGATGCCTTATATAAAAGAAAAAGTATTACTAACATATTAAATAAGACTATTGTGATTACATTTATTGTTGAGTTGTATTAACGAATTCTCTCTGTTTCTTTTTACTAGTCCAATATATACTTGTACTCCTTTTGAAAAATCATTTATTAAGTACTTATTTTACTAAGTTGTACATATTAATTTGGATTTGAAAATCTGACTTCGACTACTAGTATCCTAATAAATTTGGAGAAATAGTCACATGATAAGGGTTGAAAATTGAAAAAAAAAATCTCTATTGATTTTAGCAAATGAACAAATAAAATGAAGAAAGTATTTTTAAAATATTGAACTAGTAAAAAGAAACGGAGGGAGTACTCGAATATACATTATTCATATAATTTGAATTGTATTTTTATTTTCTTAATATGATATTGTTATAGTGATATGTTCATTTGTCCACTTCTTTAAATGTCGACACCGCTTATAAAAAATCCTGCGTACGCCACTGAAGGGATCATTGTTATCCCTAAATAGCAATGTGAACTCCGTATTATAATGCATATACTTTTAGAATTGCTATGTTAATGAATTTTCTTTTTGTTGGATTTCATACTGACAGTCGAGACAGAAGACCTTGGACTTCATATTGGACACAGTCTCAGCAAATCACTCTCTTGGGCCTTACTTGGAACTGCTCAAAGTTAAAGGAACTTTTGTCATAGTGGGTGCACCAGATAAGCCCATGGGCCTTTCAGCATTTCCATTAATATTTGGTAAGTAATACTCCAAGATGGATATTAAGAACACTTTTAAATGTTAGTATCATATTAAGAACACTTCATTTTATATTTTAAGGATTGTGTTTGAAAAATTTCAGTAATAACCCCATAAAATTGTGAAATGCAGGTAAGAGAACTGTGAAAGGAAGTATGATTGGAAGCATAAAAGAAACACAAGAAATGATAGACATTTGTGGGAAGTACAATATTATGTGTGACATAGAGATAGTCACACCTGATAGGATTAATGAAGCTTATGAACGAATTGAGAAAAACGATATTAAGTATCGGTTTGTTATTGATATTGCTGGTGAATCATCAAAACTTTAAGTCCTTTAGGGAACTCGACACGTTTAAGTATCGATATAGTGTGTTGGACGAGTGTATATCTTATTTCATGCACTAGATACGATTATTTATAAAAAAGAATGAGTCAGACACTTTCTTATTGTGCTTTATTAATTGATTTTTGTGAAAAGAAAAAAACTTCGTAAGTTTGAGATAGAGCATGGATAATGATAAGGTCAATCAGAAATCTCACATAAAAGCCAAGTCAATTAATTGCCTTCATGTCACGTTAAGCCAATGTTTATCTATTTTGCTCTTTGCAAATAGACAACCCCTCCTCCGACCTTAATTAAAAAAAATATATATATTCCATGAGGCTTGTCATTTACATGCATGTCGACAATGTTATACTGACTACAGCAGATAAGTCACCTCATCACCCCACCATTACCCCGGCCCCTATTTCCCGAAAAGTTACTTGATAAAAAATGTTAAGAGAAATTACTGGGCTTCAAAGGCGGGTTATGGTCTAATTACTGGCTTGGGCTTGATTCTATATGCTAGACAACAATCATATATGTGACCCAATAACTCTGAGTCTCTTGGGCTTGGCATATCTTTCATCAACTCTAGTACTCCATAATATTGCAGCCGAAGTTGATAGATAGCATGTACTAGTTACTTTTTGGAATAGTCTTTGAAACGTAATTGCATGTACTGGTTACTTTTTGGTATAGTCTTTGGAACATAATTTTTGTCCTGCAGTTTCAATATTACTATCATTAACATTTCAAACTTCGAATTACTGTACATTATTAACGGGTTAGTTGACTTGGCTTTGAGGAATGTAAAATGAAAAAGATCTATCGAAGAAGAAGAGTATTGTCAATTAAGACATGGTAGATATAGCACTAACCAATGAGGAAAAAGGAGCAAAATTAAGAGGGGGAGGGGGTCGGAAAAGGGAAAGTAGTGCTATTAAAATGGGAAAAAATAATTCGGCTAATTAATTACTAGGAGCAAGTTGGTAAAAGAAAAGTAGCAAGTTGTAGAGAAACATGCCGGCATCTTAGGGATTGATATAAGAATAAATTATACGGAGTATTTTTTATGCGTCCGACGAAACGTTGCATAAGTTAGGCAAGAATTATCTTTTCTAGTCCCTCTAACTAGGGGTGCTCAAGAAAAATCGAATCGAATCGAATCGAATCGAGGGGGAAAAAAAGACTTTTTTTTTTGTTTGATTTTGATTTTTAATTTTAAAAACCGATAATATTTAGCTTGGTTTTGAATAAAATAATCGAAAAAATTGAAAAAAAATGAACCAAACTGACTGTATAAACACCTATTTAAAAATTATCATTGCACATACATATAGATCTAAATCTTTTGCACTCTTGATTCGTAATATAAGTATTTACCTATATAGTAATGCAATTCTTTGCCTTTACTTTCTAACTAGTGAATATATTCGTGCTTCGCGCAATTACAAAATAACTATTGAAATTTATTTAATTCGTGTATTTGGATTAATACACCATTCGGGTTCTTAAGGAAGATTCATTAGGAGCAGTACCAAAACTTAAAAAGTTCAAAATAAAATAACATAATTATCATACAAATTGAAATATTTAAATTATGTTTTGTTATAGATTGAGAAGATAGAAACAAATGACTTATAAATTTTCTTATCACCATCAAAAGATCTTTGGCATCAAAGAAAAGAATTTTTCTAGTTTATTGTTCTTCTTCATGCTTAATTGTAGATTCCTTGAAACAATTTATTCTTCTTGATATCATGACCACGAGTTGCATTTTTGGAAAATATCGACTCAACTCATTATAAAAATTGTATTCATTTCAAAATTTGGAAATTCCACTCCTAACAAATCAAAGTACAACTTAATACTCGTAAAACAGGAATATAACACCACAAATTAACTAAAGAGTAGTGTGCTATTGAGTTGATCTAAAGATGTCAATATCTAAGGAAATCCAAGCTTAAAAAACGAGTCCGGAGCCAAAAGGGTATAAAAATACACGGTATAAACCAAAAGGGGGCGGCCAAAAATTTACATACCAAAAGGGGTATAACGTGGATCAGCCCACGTTATACCCCAATTTTTTTTTAATTGTCAGACCATTGAAGCCGTAAAAAAAAAAAAAAAAACAATTTTTAATAAAACGTGAATCCCTCCACGTTTTACAAATTATATTTGTAAAACGTGGAGGGATCCACGTTTTGCAAACATAATTTGTAAAACGTGGAGGGATCCACGTTTTACAAACATAATTTGTAAAACATGGATCCTCCACGTTTTACAAACATAACTTTTTTCCCGCATTATTTAGGGTTTAATTTGTAAGACGTTGCTCTATTTAAATCATATTCGGCTATGTTTTTAATAAAAAAAAATTATTGATTTTTTTAATTTTTAAAATATAGTTAATTTTAGTGAATAACTCAAATAAATATTTTAATACATGCAATAATTAAATATGTGTTATATATAAAAACGAAATAAAAAAAAAATATAAGTTAAATAAACGTCACACATTAACTTATTAATAAATGTTAAATTACATGATAACTATTAAACGGCACAAGACATGTTTTATTTTTTAAGATTTTGATTTAAACGTGTTATTTTTTAATCAAGACATAACTTTATTTTGAATATAAATCTAAGTCTAAAAAATATAAGGTGAAAAACTAGTTGTAAAATGGTCAAACTTTAGATGGTCATAACTTTGCGCTCGGACATCCGTTTTACGCGTTTTTTTTTTTGAACTTGCGTATTTTTTCGAGATCTATGCGGACAAACCGCCACAAGGCGGTTTGGCCGAGCCGATTTTTAAAAAAACACCTTTTATCCCATTCAATTTCAATTTTCCCCCAAATTGGCCTGAAATTTTCAGTTTTAGTTACTTATAAGATGATGATATGCAATAGATTTCAATGTAAAAATCCGGGTAATGTAGCTGTGAATGTCAATTTCACTTCGCGATTTTAATTTTTGAAAATAAAGTGACTAATTTTCTCGACATATAAAGTTGACTAAAATAACCTTACAAAAACACTAAGTTTTTTCAAACAAATTTAATTATTGAAATTAACTATATGCTTTAAAAATGGAAAAAAAGCAATAATTTTTTTTATTAAAAAAAAAAACGCGTAAAACGGATGTCCGAGCGCAAAGTTATGACCATCTAAAATAGTTTGACCAAAAAACTAGTTTTTCACCTTATATTTTTTAGACTTAGATTTATATTCAAAATAAAGTTATGTCTTGATTAAAAAATAACACGTTTAAATCAAAATCTTAAAAAATAAAACATGTCTTGTGCCGTTTAATAGTTATCATGTAATTTAACATTTATTAATAAGTTAATGTGTGACGTTTATTTAACTTATATTTTATTTTTATTTTTCTGCTCGCATATATATATATATTTAATTATTGCATGTATTAAAATATTTATTTGAGTTATTCACTAAAATTAACTATATGCTTTAAAAATTAAAAAAATCAATAATTTTTTTTATTAAAAACATAGCCGAATATGATTTAAATAGAAATAACGTCTTACAAATTAAACCCTAAACCATATAAAAAAGTTATGTTTGTAAAGCGTGGAGGGATCCACGTTTTACAAATTATGTTTGTAAAACGGATCCCTCCACGTTTTACAAATTATGTTTGCAAAATGGATCCCTCCACGTTTAAAATATAATTTGTAAAACGTGGAGGGATTCACGCGTTTTATTAAAAAATTATTTTTTTTTTTTACTAATAAATGGAAAAGAGACAATTAAAAAAAAAATTGGGGTATAATGAATAAGTAATCCACGTTATAATTTTTTGTATGTAAATTTTTGGCCCCTTTAATGGTTTATCACAAAAAATAGTATTTTTCATTTAAATAGAAAATCAATTTCTACTTTGTTTCATTTTAAACATTTTAAAACATTTGAACCATTTTAAATTTCAAACTCATGTACATTGAGAAAAATTTAAAATTAATGGTGTCAATCCGACTCGAAATTATTTGTTCATTTTGAACTATTTATAAAACACATATTCAAACTACTCATTTAAAATTTGAGTTTATCTCAATTTAAATAAATTTATTCGAGTCAAAAGTGTTTAAGCATATTCTATACTTTTTATGGCATAATATATCGGACCTCTATGTGAAGCCAATGATATGTTACATTTTGAGGAGTGAATAATGTAAATTTAATATGTAAGTAAATATTTAGAATTTAATGGGCACCTAAATGCGTAGAATCCAAGGTCGACATTAGCATTTCTCCATCTATCTCTCTTTGACTTTGTGCATTATTGAGTGTTTATACGTACTTTTAAACATTCTCTTATAAATGGGGCCTGGTTGTGCCTTCCTTTCTGGCGGCTTGCTATCACAGTGAGTGCTGCTTACGTGCCCACCTTACCAAGGCTTTTACCATTAATATATGTTGAATTAATAAAATCTAACATTTCAACAAACTAACTAAAAAGATACAACTCTGAAAGAGTTTAGAAATATTTTAAGAGTTTTCATTTGTTCAAAATATATACTATTAAAAAGATAAACATTGTATGATTTTAGTTTGTCCAAGACTTTGAATTTAAATGCCAAATTGCTATTTGGCTGCATGCGTTATTATACACATTGTACAAAATATTATTAGCTAAATTCTCATCATCCATATAGGGATGGTCTTTTAATTTATCGTACCAAGTCTTACAGGTAGGGGTGGGCGTTCGGGCCATCGGATTAAATATGAAATTTTCGGTTTGGATATTCGGTTTTCGGATTGAAGAAATTACAATCCAAATCCAATTCAAATAAGTTCGGATTGGATTGGATATTTTAAGTTCGGTTTCGGATTATTCGGTTTGGATATTTCGAATTTTCGGATTTGGCTCTTGAGACTTAAGGCAAACTTATTAGGAACGAAATTCATGTGTTAGTTCCACAGAGGTAAATCTCAATCTTTATTGCTCAGTAAAAAAAAGCCTTCCAGTTCAAGTTAGGATTAACAAATCCAAGTCATGTCCAACATAATAAATCCATACTAAATAAAAGCATTATGGAAAAGTGGAAATGAACAAAATAAAATCTAAGTAGTCATCTGGAAAAATAACAAAGAACATTGCTTTGGGTGACACTGACGTGAGACTTTCGAGACTCGAGAAGTAAGAAAACCCTATATTATATTTGATTTAGTAGAGAATTGTATATTGATTTAATATTTTAATGGGTAGGGCTTTAGGTACTAATCTATTGGACCTTTAGAAACTAGACTTATTAGTACATATGATATAGGTAGGTCTAGATAAAAGGTATAAAAATTTTGAATTTTCGGATATCCAAAAATCCCTAGTACTAAATCCATATCCAATTCGAAATCCATAAATTTTAAAAATAAAATTCGAAATCCAATCCATAATCCAGATATCCAAACCAAATATTTAAAAAGTTCGGATTTCGGTTTGGATTTCGGGTTGGCCCAAACTGTGCCCACCCCCACTTACAGGAGCAAGGTAAATACAAATAGTTAAGTAAACATCCGATTTGGTTGAATAAGATCAAATATTATTTAAATTAGACATAGTTTGGCTACTTACAATTCGTAGCTAATGTTCAATTGTTACCTGCTTGTATCACTTGTATTTTTTTCACTCCAAATGGTTGTATCAACCCATACAATCTTGATGGATATGCTAAAATCGCAGGAGCATATCTTTTGAAAAATGGAAAACGCTACAATTGAGCGTGTATCACGCTTGAAAGATCTCATCTTTCAAAATGGAAAACCGCTCTTTTATAACATAAGACATGGTTTGATCAGCTAATTATCAATACTGCAAAAAGAATTTTTAAAAATATTGGTCCCCATCTTATTACTAGTGAAACTCAAAACAAAATGGCTGAAAAAGAATGGGAATAGCACACGGATAAATATTTTGTTTTGTTTAAAGGCAAACTTCAAACTTGAAAAATTCATATGTGTTACATATATTGACCATATAAGGAGAGGGGCACATATAATGTATTCTTGAAAAACAACGCTATTTATTACTAGATGAGGTTTGCCAACAATTTTGACACTCAACTTTTTATTTTTTTTATTTTTACCCGATGTTCGATATCCGCTTTGGGATACAAATCGCACTTTAAGAGTTAAAGCATTTTTCTCTAAAGAGATTTCATACATAAAACTGTATTATATTTAAAAAATCGATAAAACTGTATTAACTAACAAAATCGACAAAAACCGAAGCTTTGAAACACCAAATTAATTGGTTTAGTCTAGTTCTACCATTTGAAAAACCAATTTAATCAATTTGACTTTCTTTTAGTGGAAAATCAACTGTAATCGGAGCATGAACACCCCTATCTTTAAGCAAACATAATATTATCTAGTCCCTTAACCAAAATTAACAATAACAATATCATTTATGTAGAATTTAATATGGAAGTAATCAAGTTGTTATTTCGATTAGTTTTGATAACAATTTTAGTTTTTGATTCTCACTAGAGTTAGAGGTTTTCGATTTTTATGTTGATACTCTCCTACTAATTAAGAGTGTTGTTGTCGATCTCAATCAAATAGTGTCGTGTGGACTTTGTAATTCCTCTCTTTGTGAGGGAAAATCTTAAAGGCAGTAAACTGATTGATTGAGTAGCGTGCGCAACTGTACATGTTGGATAAGTCACAAGGTTCCCACGTAATTTAAACTGTCAACTGGTCTTACTTCCTACACTTTATCCAACTGTCTCAACTAATACCAGCCACTTCCTATGGCACTTCCTCTTACTAAAACCTTATTTTAAAATTCCATCTCTGAAACACCAAACAACCAAAATGAATTAATACGTGGTTGTGTGCCAGCCAAAAAAACAGGACGATTAGTTTTAGTACAATTAAAGGATCGTTGGTAACTAGTTAGAGTTATGCAAGTACTAATAATATAGGGACTAGTCATGCATAAAATAATACATAAATTCTTCATAATTTATACATGTATTAGTTA
Source organism: Lycium ferocissimum (assembly GCF_029784015.1). Lineage (NCBI taxonomy): Eukaryota > Viridiplantae > Streptophyta > Magnoliopsida > Solanales > Solanaceae > Lycium > Lycium ferocissimum. The sequence continues at coordinate 456,662 of NW_026713599.1, read as the reverse complement.
TGCGGGAATCTAAATTGCAAACCAAATACCGTATTTATTTTGTACATAAATAGCCTACCCTGCTAACCATCTACCAATCATGATATTACTTATGAAAGATTTAATACTTATATAACTCTCCTTCAATCCGGCTATCAAACCACCTTAAACAAATAGGAGTAACTGGTTGATATTGGGATATGGTAATGTGGCAATGAATGGATACTACAACTGAACAGTCTCAATCAAATAAACTATGATAAAATGAATTTGAAGAATCTCCAATTGATCGTAGAGGGATCTAGGATTTGAAACTTGGGTTAAAATTTAGTAGTGTCTATTCTTGGGTTCTCGTAAATTTCAATTTAACATATATATTGAAGGGTTTCAAATTATAAATATAAGATGGATAAAAGCATGATCCAAAAGCTAATCCACATAGTGTGGATCCGCCCATCCAATTGACCCAATGTCTTTTACACAATTTCCGTTTCTCTCCCCACATGGATCGAGTTAATTCCATGGCCAAGTTGATTTCAAGTGGCTTTAATCAATTAACAAATCCCTATTGTGACGTGACTAAATATCCAGAAAAAGCAAAGAAGAAGAACAAGAATAGTGAAGTCAAATGAGTAAAGGTCACTCCTACTTCTCCACCAATATGAATATAATAAGTAAAGAATACACTAACGTCTTTTTTTTTCATTTGATATATTCAATAATCATCTTGAAGCTTTAATTAACACTCCCACCTATCTCAATTTATATGAATCTATTTTCTTATTAGTCCGTGCTGAAAATAATGACCTCTTTCTATATGTAAAAACAATTTACCTTTAGGTAATGATTTATAGTCATACAAAGTAAATGTGATTCATTTAAAATCACAAGTTCAAAAAATTTCTCTTTTTTTTAAACTTTGTATCCAGTCAAATGGGTTTACATAAATTAAAATTGAAACGGAGGAAATATAAATTTGCACACCATAAAGCTCGTTAAGAAAAAATGCACAGTCTAAATATGATACAAATGGACAACTTTGATCAGAATAAAAGACCATATGATAAGATGTGGCTTTCTTTTCTTTATAGGGAATAAAGTTGTCCTCTTCCTCGGCATGAGATACTACCTTTGAATTACATTAGATTACTAGTTCTAGGTTGTCACATTTATTTGAATCTCCCCACTGCCTCTGCCCCCTGCTACTGTCCTCAGCTTTTGTTTTGTTTTTAGTACTCATCATGTCTTCTCCTTTTCTCACTTACCATTGTTTTCGTCAGTTTCCCTTTTTAGTCCTTTTCCTCAATTTTTTCATTTTCCAATGCTTGGTCCCCTCCTTCTGTTTGATTAAACCGTCCCCACTTCGACTGTGTTTGTATGTTACTTTTTGAGTTGTCCCCTCCTCCCAAATGCCATCCTAAAATTGTTCATTGAACGATTTTAAATGTGTAATTACGAAAAGAGAACAAAATCTCGCATTGTAAAAAACGTTTGATTGTATCAAAACTTGAGTTGTAATTTTACATGGTATTAGGGTCAAGTTAAGTTGTTGATTCAAGCTGATAGCTACTTCACTTTTTCCTTTTTGTGTCTTTATGTGTATGAAATATTTCATCCTGGCTAATCCAAATTGCAAACAATCAATTTAAGGTCTTATATTTAATTTTTACATTGCAATTCAAGTATTTCTTTTCATAGTCATTTGAGCCTGACTAATTCAAATTCGTATCGAAAACTTTTATTTTAAAAGTATAACGCTTCCTGCCAAAGACGATTCTCAGAGCTCGAACTATTGGGTTCTACCAGGCCAAAGATTATGTGAACATAGTGTAAGAGTATCTCCAATTTTTTTTCCAAAAGATGTTACACTATTAAGAGTATCACACTATTAAGAGTATCTCTATACCTTATATATAGTGTCATAATCTTTTCAACAACTAATGTAGAATTTTGTTCACACACCAAACAATATCCATCTTGAACTAATTAATTCACGTGACCTATTATCATGATCCACAAAATAGTTTTCGAGCTTCATGTGCCACCCACATGATCGAACATTTATGATCATTGAAGCTAGAGCTAGTTTTTTGTGCTTATCTCCAAGTTACCCTCACTCTGTCTTCTTTATACTCGTCTCATCGAACCATTATGTTCCATTTCATACTTTTAACATAGTGTGGTCGGTGGCCGGAACTTAATCCCTTTCTTTGCCCGAGGGGTGTCATCGAATTACATTAGTTTTAGTTTTATCCACACATTGTTGACACCCTAAGTTGAACAAAAAGTCCATAAGGTCGCGGTTTCGAACTTAGGTCACGAATGTCATTTATATTTTTTGACATTCCTTAGTGTGGTAATGGTCCTTTTGGGTTAACCTCGCACAATTTTCTCCCAAATCCTCACACTATTAATACTCTATTTTTCAATCTTTTCAACTATCATTTATCAATATGAGACTTATTCGCACACACAAAATAAATTCGAGATCTCTGATTAAAAATGGATGAATACTTACCATCTCACACAATCTTCAATAATAAATAATCCTTGGGAATCGTTGGGTTAACAGAGAAGTTATACACCATAAAAAAAAAGGCGAAAAAGAAAAAGAAAGGTTATAATCAGTGTGCGAACAGAAATTGCGTCAATATTTAATAACCGTCAGATTACAAATACTTTTATATTATCAAGTGGTAGGAATCAGTCGAATTAAGTACAGATTTATACCCTGCTTGACAGGCTATTAGAGTACTTATTATCTTGTTTTAATAATACAAAATCCATCAGATGGGGTTACTCTACGAATCTTATAGATTAATTAACTATTTCTCTAATTAGATTTGCTAATCTCTTTTCAAGAAAAAAATTAATAACAGATAAGCTAATCCAGAAACTTCCTCTTTGCTATGAGTTGTCATGATTGTGATGCCTTGTTGGCAATTGGTTTTGCTTTCACTATACGAATTTTGATTCCTCTTTTCTTGATTCTGTTCCATGCAAAACTCATCTTCTCTTTTGCCCTTTTGTCTAATTCTCTCTCTCACACAATTTTTTAATTTAATTCTTTTCCATCTTTTGGATTCATGCTTATTGTCTTTGAATTAGAATCCCTTTAATTTTTTCCTCTGGTTGGCTTCACTTTACACTCCGACAACTCAAAGGTTAGAACTTTTTTTCCCAACAGTAAACCTTCTTCTTCATCCTTACTCACCCCCACCCTACAAACCCCACCTGGGGTGGCCCTCTATTACCTCACTTTTATTGTTTTCTTGGGATTGCATGCATCATGTTTTTGTATTTTTTTGGTTTCTGGGCTCTTCTTTTTTTCTATTTTTGGACGTTTTCACTTGGGTTTTTAATAGATGTTTGACTTTCATGGTTAAATTTCTTATGCAAAAGCAACAAAGATTGGATTTTTAACATGCTTAAGATCTAATTTCCTACTTAATTGGTTTTTCTTGATTTTTTTCAGAGAATTCTGTTTCTTTCTGGACTTTCAGGAATTGAAGTTGCATTGGTTGAGAGGGTTGTTTTTTCAGAATTAAAGGTTCAATTGAGGTAAGTTGTAGTTATCTTTTCCTGGTTTCTTGCATTTAGTTTTGTGATATGTTCTTCTCTGTTTTAGGAGTTGTTTTCACATGCATTAGACAATATTTTGATTTCCCTTCCCTTTTTCTTGTCTTTTTGTTGTTGTTGTCGACTCAGATAAGAGGGTAATCATTGCTTGGTTCATTGGGTATTGTTGAGGGTTGAGGATTGAATTATTATGGGGTTTTATTGCTTGGTTCATTGAGTATTGTTGGGATGATTTATATATGAACTAACTAATTGGATTGAATCTCAAATGGACTTGTCAAATTGTAAGCAATTGAGATTCTTTGGAGTCCATTTGAATTTGTTGGCTGCAAAATGTGTGGTGTTGGTTGTCATTGCTTTGTTCCTTGGAACTGTTTTGCTCCCAACATTCTCTGGACTCAGTGGGGTCATTCAACAAAACACCTTTGTCTTTATCCAGAACCGTTCGTTCCCATCGAATCAACCCGTAAAACAGAAGTTTCTTGAAGTTCCTCAAATTGTGTGGGGATTGAATAATCAAAAGATTGCTTTTGCTAGAGCTTGTTTGACTGCACGAACGCTCAATCGAACATTGTTGATGCCTAAATTGAGCGCTTCATTGTTTTATAAAGAAGTCGAACTTTTGAAGCCTATTAACTTCGATAAGGTCTTCCAATTCGAAAGATTTAATTCCCTTTGTAAAGGGTTTGTCCAATTGAGTCGTTATTCCGATGTTTCAAATCAAACTGATGTTATCGAACTTCAGAAAGGCAGCGGAAGAAGATGGACATTGCCTAAAGATATGGAGCAGTTAAACCAGTTTAGTAAGCATCCATATGATGCACGTGAAACTGTTCGGATAGTAGGAAAGAATCCGTTTTTGTGGCACGACCATTGGCCTGCTAAAGACTATGCAAAGGTTTTCGAATGCTTAGCTTTAGTAGAGGAGATATCGAAAGAAGCAGATAAAGTTGTCTCCAAGATTAGAGAAATAGGAATGGAGGTTAGAAGTAAGATTCCAAAATCACAACCAGTTCCGTTTGTTGCTGTGCATATGAGAATAGAAAAGGATTGGATGATTCACTGTAAGAAGTTGGAGCAAAGATTAAATATTAGTGAAATTTGTAGTAGTAAAGAGGAAATTATGACCAGAGTGGGAAACATCGTGGGACTTAAAACCCCGGTAGTTGTTTATCTTGCTGTTGCCGATACGCTTCTTGAAGATGATACTGTGTTGAATGGTTGGAAGGACGGTTTGCATCCTTTCGAGAAGAAAAAACTCGGTGTTTTTGAAATTTACAAGAAGCAACTGTATCTATTTCAATCTGCCATCGACTATGAAGTCTGCTTAAGATCTGATGTCTTTGTAGGGAACAGTTTTTCAACATTTTCGAGCCTTCTTGTTCTTGACAGAACCCAAAAGATGATTAAAGCGGGTGAAACAAAGTTGTGTGGTTCGGATGTTAGATGGCCTTCTTATGCATATAATATAAGAGGTGTGGGGAATGGACCTCATCCGTGGGTAACAAATATGTCCGACACTAGCTTGACGGCAATTAGCTATGGCTCTAATCACATTTCTTGCTGATGGATCTCAAGGCTTAAATTACTTTTTTTTTTTTTTTGTCAGCATTGGATTGGCTTCGATTCTTCTTTGAAGTTTCATTGTCCTTGTGGAACCGATGTTGTGGTCTTCGAGTTGTTTTGGTTAAAGAGATAAAAAAAAAAAAAAAAAGAAGAAATGCCAAGATTAAGCCTCGTATGTGCGTCCTAAGAAGCCGACCACAAGAGTCTATTGGTTAAAGAGATAAGTTATACAAATTCTAAAGCGGCTTTCTGGGGATTCTGAAGAGTAGGTATACTTTGCATTTGTGTAATTATGTAGTATCTCAGATTTTGCATTCATTTTTTTTTTTGATAGGTTAGAGTAAATTGTTAATAGGCATGCACTTCCTATGGAACTTTTGTATGATATACTCGTTGTTTCTCATACTGAGCGACAGAACAAAGAACAAGAACTTGGTATTTTAGGCCTTAATGCCTCATTGTTTGCTTGAGCCTCCAACAACTTGTGAAGAACAATGATTGGTATTGTCAGTTTCAGCTGTTTTCGAATGAACCATGCAGGTACTTCCAACATATTCATTACCTGTCTTGTCGAGGACACTGTTTTCTTCTTTCATGCTTTTATTTAGGAACAAGAATTCTATACTATCTTTTATCTTTCATGGACTTGTGTATGTACTTAGTTAATCTTGGTAACATCATGAGTCATGACGAGGAATTACATTTGAAACAGGCTAGTTTACAAGGTTGTGAAAGATTCCCATACGAATGAACCTTTTTCTTTTTGTTGCCTTTTTGTAGGAAATCGATAAAACATCATATGTCACGTTTTTGATGATTTGATATGTGGAATTGTACATTTTTTGGAATTGGTGCATTTTTGGTGCCCCAAATGATTGGTCTGTTCGTTGGCAAGGTTGTTTTGGGCTTTCAGCTAGGCAATATTAACATAGAGCGTAAAGTAGTAGTTTTCTCTATTATTATTATTATTATTATTATTATTATTTATTTATTTATATGGACTACATTAACTTAGATGGAAACAGTATAGATATTTTTAAGTGAGCCCCAACTTTTAGGTCCAATTTCATCCGTTTTATGTTTTTCCTAATTTGTAATTTATTTAAGGTGCAGATTTTAGATTCTTTTGAATTCTGTCACTCTCAAAATCTTTAGTACTAGTTGGCAATTACGAATCTTTGGCTGCCTTCTTTTGGTTGTCCTGCTATTAGTGACTGCGAAGATTAGAGCTGACTATTCATAGAACAAGTTGGAATAAGAAATAATATAGTTCCACGTTCAATTTGGGTTTTAATAATTCTATTTTTTTGTCCGTTAAGTGACAAAACAAGTTGGAATAGAAAAATAAGATTGTTCCGTGTTCAATTTGGGTTTAATTAATTCAATGCTTTTGTCCATTAAGTTAGTAGATATAACGAATACCATGTGATCTTTGTAATCTGCCCAAGCAATTGGTAGATAAAATAAGTGTAATATGTATTCGTTGAATATTTTGGGATGGGTGTATAGTTATTGTATTATTTATTGCATTGTTCGTTGCATTAAATTTAAATAAAAGATTACTTCACTATTTATTAAAAGCTAAAAGAGAATAAAATAAAATGGAATATGTTATTAGGGATAAGACACTATTACCCTTGAACATTGGCCGCTAAACATTTGCCGCAGTTGCTACAACACGCATTACTTTTTCAGGGGTTCTATTACCCCCTGAACTTTTTAAAACGGAATCGTTACCAAATTATCTTATGGGAGAGTGATATACACTCTCCTTGCCACATGTATATTTATTTGTTTTCTATTTTTTTAATTCTTTTCGCTTATGTGGCATATTTTAAAAAATTTGAAAAACTGAATTTTCTTTTAAAAAGAATGAAAAATGGATATTTAAAAAAAAAATCTAAAAAGTTCATTTTTTTGAAACCCGTCTTTTTTAAATAGAAAAAATAAATCTGAAAACATGGATTTTTTTTTTAAATATGGAAAAGATGGATTTTTTAAAAATATGGAAAACTGGGTTCTCTTTTAAATGTCTTTAAAAATTAGATTTTCATGATTTCATTTTTTTAGGACACTTTATCTTTTAAATAAAATCTGAATTATTTTAAAAATAAATCTGGAAATAGTGTTTTTTCTTGTCAAAATGGAAAAAACTGAATTTTTATAAAATTTGGAAAAACTAATTATTTTCTTAAAATGTGGAAAACCCGTTTTTTAAAACTAAATCTAGAAAACTAATTTTTTTTCATATATAGAAAAAAATAATTAGTTTTGCACATTTTAAAAAAAATCAATTTAGGAAAAAACTTTAAGCTTTAACGATAATTAATTAGGTGTAATTAAATGTGAAGTACCCAATTAAAAAAATGACACGTGTCAGATTTTTATGCTTCTCACTCTCCCAAAAAGAGTGAAATACACTCTCCATGCCACGTCAGCGCTTAGGGTGGACCCCTTAAAAAATAAGATATGTCGTAGCAACTTTGGCCAAAGTTCAGGGGTAACAGTGACTTATCCCTATTTATATCTTGAGCTATTAAGCTAAGAAAAATAAATATTTTATCATTAATGTAGATTCTAAAATTATAAGGAAAATAAATACTTTATATAATATTTCTAAACTACAAAAAAGTAAACACTAATACTCCATTAATTTAGATCCTAATGTAAAAGGAAAATAATTACTATAAAATATATTTAATTACATCATGACAACATTACTGATTTTTAGCGGGCATTGGTTGCCCTATCATACACGTAACATCAATGTCTTCGTAAGAATTCTGGTGATGGTGAATCCTTATTAAGGATTTAAGGATAAGAAGTTGTCAAATCAGTACCAAAGACACCACGACCGAAATAATCAATATGTGTGCAAGTTGATTAAAATACTATCATTACCAAAATAGTTGAGATGCGCACAAATTGATCAAAGATACCATGCTACGTTATTCAAAAAATAATATGCCACATCATTTGCTCTGGTTGCAGGTTGACCTCTTTGCTATTGTATTTTTTCAGTTTCTTTCTACTTCCATTCTGTTCACCTCTGAGTTATCCACGCATTGGACCGCTAATAATATGGTCCAGGAATTATTCATCCATAGCCTGTTTCCACATTAATTGGCTAGCATCCAACTTCCTTCCCTAGTTAAAATTACCAAGTATTTGCATATGCTAGCTCCTCCTTTTGATTAAAATTGATATTTCAAGTATGTGTTTCCCTGTAACATAGTGTATCCAATTGTGTCTGTCACGATATGCCCAAAAAGTCATCTTAACCTCTCTTTATTTATGTAAATTAAATAAAACTGATACTAGTTAGATTTACTGGTCCATGTGACACTGATGAATTATGATGCTTGAATTAGATTTTCATGATAATTTTATTCTTTTAGCAATTACCTTCTGTTGAGTACTACATTTCTAAAAGGAGTCTACAATAAATCGAGTGTATATAGGGGTATAGGGGGTGTTTGAGAACTATCGGTATTACCTTAAGGATATCATGTGAAATGATGGATGATCTTGATTTATAAGAAAAGCAGTTGGTATGTGGATTTTGAATTATGGTAGGAGGCAAAATGAGTAATGTCTGCATTACCGAAAAGAAAGTCATTACACATTTTCATAACAAAAGCTTCACTTTCTCTCAATTAATTTTTGAATAGATCGATTCCTACTCCCTCTCTCGTCTCTATCACCCATGTAGGGACAATGTTTATGTCTATTATTGTTAATTGTGAGTTTAGTAATAATTATTGGCTATTGCTTGGTTGTTATGAGCTAGCTTTGCCTAGGTTTGTTCTCTCTTTTTTTTTTCTTCACCTTTTTCAGCAGTCAAATTATTGTTGCTTGATGGAGAATTGTTTTTATTGTTGCTTAGTATTCTCGCTTGATCCATATAAGCTTTAGCTAACTTCGCCTTCTTCTCCCTTTTATTTGTCTTCTTTAATTTTTGTGCAATTTTCATGTTAGAATAATGTGTAATATAGCTGCATCAGAACTTGACAATGATCGTGTTTCATTTGACTAACAGTATGTTAAAGGAACATATTACAATAAACGCTGTAAAACTAAAATAAAAGAAAGTTTTACTTTAGTTCTAACAGAATATGCGATGTACAAAATGTATTAAGACCTCTTCTTTAGATCTCCTATTACATGAATTTATAGACGAGTAGAGCGTTCGAAACATACCCTGGTGAAAATAAACATTTTGTCACGTTTATTGTTACACAAAATTCAATTTTGCAATATATATGTGATAAAGGTCATAAATAACTATCCAAATACTGTAGAAAAGGCAACACGACATGCGAACAACTTTTTCTTAAACTAGTGAGGCTGGAAAATAAGTACATTTTGATTTCCGTATCTCAACTTTTCGTTATCTTTATTAGGTTAGCCATATAGGCTTTTTGGTGCTTTTTCATCTATAAGTTTTAGGGCGTTCATTTTGTCATTATACTCTTTATCAGTTACTATTGAAATTTAACTCTGTCATCAGAGTAAACTTCTCAAATAAAAAACTGTGTAAATTGTTCAAAACCAAGTGAAAAAACACCATATTTTAGCTATAACAGGGTGGGGGAGAGATAATTAGCTAAAGTTTTACACAAATTTCTTGACAGGCAAACAGTTAACATGCGATAATCATACGATCAATCCAAAAAGCTGAACGGAAACCTCATTTAGCCTGATTAGACAACTAAATTAAAATAGAAAGTAATATACACTAATAGGGTAAAAAGCTTTTTCCTTCTATGGGCTAATAGTGTAAAGAAAACTTTTTCCTTCTATGGGCTAATAGTGTAAACAAAACTTACACTTTCAGTGCAGCTTAGTTGATTATAGAAGGTTAACATTTCAGTTTCGGGATTACCACATCAGACTTGATACGAGGGTAACATGTTGTAGGTCCAGCTTATAGTGATAGTATAAAAGTTCTTTATACTAATAGAGCAACTAAATTACAAGACGTCCACAAATCATAGGAACTCTTCAATCAAGCAAGCAAATGACCCACCAGTCCATATGCAATGACCTGTGTCGATCTATGCTGTTTTGCTCATCAGTTTTCTTTGAAGAGGAAGCTTCTTGTAGCTTCCAAAACGTCATACAATTGGGATGGAAATAGGCCCAACATCTCTTTTAGCATGAAGCAAATGAAAAAGGACATTGAAGGGCCTATTTGCTTAAACTATCAAGGAGTCTAGAGAGTGAGATACTCATTTACCTCCCATGTCAAATTGTTATACAAATGCTAAATGGCTTCAAATCTTTCTATACTTCACTGGATATGTTCTTCATAGTAATTGTCACTTATCACAGACACGAACCGTTCGAGCCATGGAAGCTGATGGAGATCCTTCATGGCATCGACATAAGAATCTGTACAACGTGGTGGGGATTGGTAAGCTTGGTGATCCGTAAGACTGAAACCACCAGCAAGAAATCTCTGGATCAAAGCCAGCTGAGATCTCTCTTCATCTGAATATGCATCCATCATCATAGGCAGCGACTCGAATGAGTCCCATGCCCATTGCTCAAACTGTTGAGTCGGTTGAGTTACCAAATCTTGAGTGTAATCCTCATCCCAGAATGCACATTGACATGTCTGTTGGCCGTCCCTGTATTCCGCACCACAAGAATAACAGAATTGATGCCCACACCTGCCAGTGTTTAATACAAGCACAAAAGCTGTCAATACTTAAAATTATGATCCACCAAATGTGTCTTTCCAATTTAGTGCTGCTGAAGACATCATGAATACGTCAAGAAAAATCAGTTATGAATGAATAGGTCAAAGTTGTATCAGTTGTGAATTGTGATTCAACTGTTCTCTCTTTTGTCCAGTCAAGCACCGACTGTCCCCAGCTTCAAAAAGCTCTAATAAGCCAACTGTTAGAGCCCAAGTTACTTCAACGTAATTTTACTCACCAAGTTATTAGTTTTGGTCCTCAAACTACCAGCCAATTTACATTAACAAGTTCTTTTGGCAAGACATGAATCAGTTCCCAAAATTTATGTTCTGTGGGTTCCTTTTGTAGGTTCTAGTTTCTTTAATCTGTGGATGTACACCTACTGCTGTTCTACCCCATTTTTCTGATACAAGTAGCTATTCTTTTGTTTCAGTCAACTCCCTGCCCACTTCATATCTCATTAAAGATTTAAAATTGCTAATTTCAAAACCTACTACATATTTAGCCTGCTTGGTTACTTATTAAAAAAGATATTAAGAAAAAGGCCTGCCTAGCTGTCGTGTAAGCAGTAGATGAAGGAGAAGAAGCAGTAGTATCCGTAGTAGTAGAGTAACTGGCAGCAAGAGGATTTGAAGAGTGTTCAAGAGCTCCAACAGTTTGGAAAGGGACAAATAGAGCACAAGTCAGACTCATTTATAAACAAGATAGAATACTCGGAACCCAGAAAAACACTTGATGGCTAGAAGCTATTGACTCTCAGACACAGAACTAATTTTCAAAAAATTGGATCATCGCTCAAGTTCTGAGACTAATGTAGCAATTATACACTATAAAAGCTTTATCATTAACTGATGATAACACGAGCATAGATGTAATCCGACACTCAAAATTACAAAAGATAGTCTTCAGATGACCTTTCCATCAAGTTCGGTCATTGATCCTTGGGGGTTTCCTTAATAACAGCAGCCACTGACAACACTTGCAGCCAGACAATCCATTGAGAATCCATTCCTCCAATAGTGGAATCCTTGTTCATATGCTTAACAAATGCAAGTTTTGTGTGTGAACATACCATCAAAGTAGCTATAATAGACAACACCGATATCGAAACTACTAAGTACTAAGGATACTTGTTCACTAGATGCTTCCTACTAAGTAGTCTCTGCCTTCAGCTATTTCAGAGCAGCTGCTACTTGGGGAAAGTACCCCACTCTCCTCTCCCATTATCGGATAACTCCAAAATGGAAAGAGTGAATGGTGAACATCCTAGTCCTCATTAATATGATGTTTTATTTGCTTTCTTGGAAACTCCGAATCTCAAAGAAAAGGGTGATCTGGTTGCAAAACTTTATTAGTCACGTTGAGTAAATCTGTCTGTCAAGCCTTTTAGGGTAATAAGAAGTTACAGAAGGATGATAGACCTACTAACCACTAAATATCCTTCTATATAGGTAATGTATGTATATCACATGTGTGTGTGTGTGTGCATATATATATATATATATATATTTCCAATAAGTCAACTAAAGATTCAATATAACACTGTGCTATTGAAAACTAAGCTTTCTTAGTTGACAATGTATTGGAAAATAACACCAGTGAGCAAACAGATATCTCCAACTCTATTCTAGACTGGGTAGGTTTTCCATTAAGGAGGTGATAAACCAGTAAATTAATTAGCTACACCACCAAAACAAGACATCTTATTCCAGAATCTCTCAATGGTAACTTTGATATTCAAACGCTTTACATCTTGCAGGCAGTTTTATGAGGTGCAGATAAAATGCAAGATTAAGCCTTACCAAGGTAAAATATGTGTTAAAAAAAACTTGCCTAAATGAAGTGTTAATAAAACTTGTTTTCTGATAGTATTAAAGAAAAGAGCTAATCCTCCTTGATGGTTCTCATGCAGGATAAGAATGGAATATAAAGAGGAAAGATAGTTCTCTTTGTATCAGATATAAACGATCATTCCTAGAGAACCCACACTAAAGTGCAGCCCGGTGCACAAAACATCCCGCGTTAACAGGATCCGGGGAAGAGTCGCACCCCAAGGGGTGTGATGTAGACAACCTAACCTAATGCAATTTCCAGCTACTTACAAGAATCCTCTGGTTGCCAAGCTCCTGAGTTTAAAAGTGCTTTTGTCTGACAACGAGCATCTGTCAGAGTATCTGGCACTTAGAGCTTATGTTCCAAAATCTCGACATCAGTTTTCAGGATAATTAATCAGATTATATGATACGAAAAACAGAAATGTAGCTAGCAAATTCAGAGTATCAATGCGTTATTATCATTGATTCAAAAGTCTATATACAACCCTGAATCTTGCATTAAAAAGTATGAAGGAAGCAAATATATTACCAGCATGCGATATGATAGCATCCATGTGTGAGCTCAATCATCCTCCTGCAGTGTGAACAGCGCCTCCATCTTTTATTTTGTGCGAGGCGATGCAAAGTTATGTCACCAGCCTCCCTCTCCTCCAAAGGGAGATTTTGGTAATCTTCACATGTCATTGAAGAATGCCATGGGACCCTACAATCCACACACATGAACCTCTGACAAACTGGACAATCCACACAACTATTCTCTGACTGGCTTGATGAACTAGCCCGAGTTGAAATACATTCATGAGGATCCAGAAGAACAGAACAATTTGGATACGGGCAGTAAAGTTTGTCCGAGTTGAGAGCATTTGCTTCTTCGAGAGCCCTCACTAAAGATCCATAGGAATTAAGGGGGAGAAAAGATATACATTCAGTGGCAGAGATTAAGTACTTGCATTTTGGCTGAGGGCACCTAATGGGGACTTGGCCAGATTGGACTTTACCCTCAACATAAGTTTTCATACAGTGAGAACAGAATTTGTGGGTACATTTCAATGTGGTCATCATCATTAAAAGTCTATCCTCACAGCATATTGGACAATTTTCAGTTGATTCATCTCCTTCGACATGGGAAGAGACAACCCCTATTGCTACTTTGGCTAAGTCCAACGCCTTTGCCAGACCAGTGTATGGGACAAGTTTCAGAACAAAAGCCTCCAGATCATTCGCATGATCCAGGATCCTCTGCCGCAATGCCATGAGAAGCGGATTATCAAGGCTCTCTTCATGCATAATCTGATCAAATTATTTACCATCAAACAACACAAATGAAACTTTACCATCGAAACAACATAAAATAAAACAAATGCTACTACCACGGAGCAAATTTAATGCAAGTGAAATCAATGAAGCCCTTATTACAGTCACATCCAATACGTAATCCAAGTTATCAATAAGATTTTACAAAAGAAAGGAAAACAGTAGTTAGATAGTTCTGCTATTCAGGTAGGAAAATACCCTATTGTTGTACAAAATCCGAGCATCAAGATCAGACTCAACGTCTACTTTGTAAAGGGATACCATCGTGGTGTATTATCAATAAATTTCTTTTGTCTCATCAAATAAAAATAGATTAGTCGGCATCTAAACCTTTTTGGTAAAAGAACCAAGCAAGCCTGAAATTTACATTCATTTTCGACTGACAAATTCAATAAAGACAGCTTTGCAAAAGGCCTAAGTTTTAATAAGGAATTGGGCTTTTCTTCGTGGAGGGCGGCAAAGAGGGGAAGTTGTTCATCTACTAGCACTTCAGTTGCAAAAGCGAAAGCAATTGCATTAAGGTAAAAAGATTCAAGCCACTGAAGATGAAATTCAGCAAGAACTGAAAAGGCGAACATCGAGATACACATATCTTGCAGAGAACAAATTTCTCACCTGCTGGTATAATATCTCAGAGTCAGTAAAGGCATAAACCTTTCTAATCTTGTTCTTCACAGCTTCCAGCAACCCATCCATCAAAGCCAAATAATCAGCCACAAATTCTTCCACATAAAAATCAAGCTTTTTTTGGATTTGAATAACAGGAGCACTTTCTGCCCTCTCCATAACCACTCCAATTCCAGATATCCTACAACCAGAATCTCCAGGACCAGCTATAGAAATCCCCTTAAAGAATAACTTTACAGAATGTTCATCAAGATCTACTTCACAACTTTCACTTAACAATTCCTTCTCGTCCTCGTCCTCGGTTACTTCATCCTCTTCTTCCTCACTATCTTCCAACTCCTCTTCATCTTCACAACAACTACAAAAATCCTCTTCATCTTCTTCTAATTTCACTTCATTTGCTATATTCTCCAACAACTCATCACCATGAACCATTTGTCCTTCCATTTTCAAAGATTCTCAGAAGAACTATCCCCGCAAATATTTTGGCCAACTCTACTCCTTCAAAGATTCAATTTTTTTACAAAATATAATCAAAATCCATAACATAACTCTAAAAACTCCACAACTCTACTAGACAAACCTCAACTTTACAATCCAACTATTGAACCCTTCAATAATTAACCAAAAAAGACCTAAAAATCCGTGTTGAAACAAGATCAATTTCCTCAAAAGCTCTGATCTTTCCAAAAGTTCAAAGCTCCTGTACCAAAATTCAAGAAACACCAATTATCTTTAGATCCACAAAACACAAAGAGTAAGTGAGAAATACCCTTAAACTAAAAAAGGGGATTAAAAAAAATAGAACAATTCTTGCTTGTACAACTCTAACTCAGAAAAGTCAAAAAAACAAAGAAACCCCACTTAGCTACCTGACTCAACACCTTTCATTATCACACAAAAAAACAAGTTCCATAAATAAATACTGTAGTAATAAATACATAAAAAGAATGAAATTATGAATAAATAAAATCCAAAAAAAAAAAAAAAAAAAAAAAAAAAGGAAGTGAAGGTTCCGTACCAGAGGGTGTGGTCTGGTCTGGTGTTTCACCTTATATATGAAAAGAATTTATCATCTGAATCGTGTTATCAAAAGAAACTGTTTAGTGTATATGTTATGTGCACAAGTATATTAAAAATAACCTAATCTGACAAGGTTACAGTAGCAGAGATTTTACTAAAAAAAAACTTGTTCTTGTTCAGAGAAGGAAAGAGATGCAGCAGTAGTTGTGGTGGTTCTTATATGTGGTTGGTTTTACAAGGGAAGAGAATAACTCGTGTACAGTTTGGTCTTTCACCACACCAAACAAAATAAAGTTGATTAAATTTCTGTGGCATTTTACTGCTTTACCCTTCTTCTTTTTTTTTTTTTTTTTTTTTTTTTTGTGACAACGCCATTAAAAAAACGTTACTAAGAGCTGTTTGATTAAATTATGTTCGTTTTCAAATTTTTTGAAAGTTTACTTACTAAATTTTAAAAGTCATTTTGTCTTAAAATAAGCTCAAAAAAAATAATTGCCCATTTGACTTAGCTTTTATCTAAAGCTGAAATTATAAATTTTAAAATAAATATAAAAAAAAATAAGTTAGACTAACCCAACTTATTTTTTTTAGCTTATAAGTTGCAAACAGCTTATAGGCATAAGCCCATCCAAACAGGCTCTAATTGTTCTCCAACAGTCTATTTATAAAAAATGGCTTGGAGAATTTTTCTCAAGGTTTCTCACAATTCCATTTCTTTTTATAAATTATTTTTATTACATAAGGATAGTGAAAGGGAAAATGGGATAAAATTACAACGCTGAGATTCGAACCTCACCAATAAGCAAAAAAGTCATGAATTAACCAAGCCTACTAACTCCCAACAACACTTACACTTTTAAAAGCATGAAAACAGTTAAAAATTTCCCAGAATTAGGAAGGAGTTAAAATTACAAAATCAATAATATGTCAAAAAGTAGTTCCTATATTTAGAAGTGCTAGAAGAATAAGATTGCAATTATCAAAGACACTAACCATCAAATATTGATAGAACACATGATGTGTCAGAATGAGATGCTCAAGCGCACAAAAGCTACATAGACTGTCATGTAGGGAATAAAACCATATAAGGAATGACGTATTTATTCGATTAAGAAAAGATACTGTCAAATTCGTTTATATTCTTTCACGCCACTAAAACCTGAGAGCACATGGCACTGGATTTTGTTTGGGAAAATTCACTTTGACTTTTTCAACGCTTTCAATTTATCATTTGTTTAGTAAATTATTTGATATTAACTTTTTAAATTAAATAAATTATAATTTGAGTTAAAATAATGATTAGATGTTGAAATATCAGACACTCATGATTACCCCCCTCTCTCTTCTCTACTTTTTCTTTTTTTCTCTCTTTTTAAATATGGGAGATTGAGCTTGTACATATTTTATTTCTTTTTGTCAGTAAAAGGATATTTAGGATAAAACAAAGTTATCCGTTTTCGCTTGAAACATTTTTATTTAGGGTGCTGCTAAATAGCAAAATCTATTTAGTCAAAAACGTCAAAAATGGGGATAGGGCCACGTAAAATAACGAGAATACCCCTACCTCAGAAGGATCCAAAATAGCCAACTTCTCTTCATATTTTCCCTCTAATATAATGTAATGATTAAAATAGGGCACACTTAAATATTATTGGCAATATTTAAATGAGATGCATACACCTACACTTATATATACACCTATATATTTTACATAATTATACGGTGGGCCAACCTAAATAATATACACAACTTTTTTTTTCTTTCATTATACGGTGGGCTAACCTAAATAATATACACAGATTTTCTTTTTCTTTCATTATAAGGTGGACCAACCTAAACAATATACTAAGCCTCAATATTTTTAGGGAAAAAATATAAATGGGCAATATGTTAAAAATATTTACAAAATTGTAACAGTATTATTTGATTAACATTTCGTAGCAGTTGCATTCAATAAGAGAATTCTTCCTATTCCATAATTTTAGGGAGTGTTGTGCTGATTTGACGCTAAACTCACAATTGAGTTTTCCTCATCTTTTATCTCTCTTCCAAAAGAATGCTTTTGCCATAATAATATTTTAATAATAAATGTGATCTTCCCCTATATTTTTGCTCATAAGATATCTTCTTGGACGGTTTTGCCCCATTCTACTTCCCCTCCTAGTTGATTAAATATATTGACAATGTCGTTTTTCCTTTTCTATTTTTTTCCACTTCCTCTCTAGTCTACTATGGTTTCGTTGTTCATTCATAAGTGAATAAAATTGTTATATAGAAAGTATACACCGAATAAGACATTTTATATACCTAGTATAATTTTATTATATCTTGAATAATAAATTGTATACCTCATATAATAAATTTTATACCTCGTATAATTTTGTGTGTGAACTAATAATATTTGCATATGCGATTATACCTTATACAAAATTGTCTTTCAGATGTGTTTTTTGAAATTTATTTGGTGGATATTTTAACAATGGTTGTATTTTTTAAATATTTTAATGACTCGTTCATGTAATAATATTTTATACTTCGTCTTGACCTTGTGCAAATCCTCAAGAACTCGTCAACCAAAATGGAAAAATGGATATGGGGGTAATAAAATCAGAGACCCATTACTAATTAGATGACACAGTGTGAGAGGCTCTTTTTTTTTTCTTTTTTTCTAACCTGAGCCTTGCATAAATCCACTGTAACTCTATCAACCAAGAAGGGAAAATGAAAGAATACGGGATGAGTAATGACAGATGGAGGATCTATTGGTTGAAGATGATTGATATGTTAGTAGATGTTTATCTTAAATCAGAGAGATAAATGGTGTTTATCTCTTAAATGATGGATCAATGAAAATAAAAACTAAAAGATATGACTGAATCCATGATTTTGGGGATATTCCCATTCGTCACATACTTCTTTTAATGTGTTATATATGTAATAAATAGTGTTGTCTTGGAGAATATGAAAAGTTATGCTATTTATGTTCTTAATTCTTGTATCGTGACTTATCACGTAATTTTCTCATTTTTTTAAGCCTTATTTTTTTTCTTTCATTATACGGTGGGCCAACCTAAACAATATACAAAGCCTTAATCCTTTTTCCCTTTTTTTTTTTTCTTTTCTTGTTAGAGATATTTACCCACTAAACCAGTTAGTAAAAATCATATACAAGAATAACACATTTTATAACAAATATAGCACTCTGAAAAGAAAAAAATAGATGTAATAATAAACTCCGATTAGATCCAACCCTCTCCATTAATTAATGAAATCTATTTTCATTAATACAGTTAAGATTAGATCTAATTCAATCAGTTACCTAAGTATTAGTTAAGATTTAGTAAAAGGTCTGCTGAGTGCTGATTCAATTTCATCAAATTTTTATATAAATATGTAAATGTAACTATGGTAACACTATTTTGCATTGAATTTCCTATTAAATATTGAAAAGTCATTTGTTCTACCATTTTGCTCTATTCAAAAGATAATACTTAGCTAAATTGAAAGAATTAGATTTAAACTTGATAATTTAACATGTTATGATTCCATTAAATTCATTTTTTTAAATGGTGAATTTAACAAATAATTAACACTATGGTAGACTTATTTCTACAAAATTTGGTCATTTCGGTAATTTCTGTGCAAAATTATGAAAAACAGCAAATCAATGGCTATTTATGCAAAAAAGTGCACTTTTATCATCTTCTTCACCACTTTCATATTGTTCTTCAAAATTGCTTCAAAGTTTTTTTTGGTCATAAATTCTTCAAATCAAGTCAAATCAACCCTAAGCTCGAAATAAAGTTCCTCTATACCAACTAGAACAATCCCCACTCATCAATTTTGTCAAACAAATAAGAAATCAATTAAATCTACTTGTTAGTTTCTAAGCTTTTCCAAGAGCGCATATGAAGATCTTCAAGAACACCATGAACTTGAAATTTGTAATTTCTTCAAAATAAGTCCAATTACTCCAAATTTTAGATCTAGCTCTTCCTCAACACAGAGAACAAAACTCAATCAAATAGAAATCAATCAACCCCTAAATTGCTAGTTCTTCAAACCCAACAATGGTAAACTCTTCAAATCAACTTAAAATTCTTTTTGAACTTCGGATTCTTTACCTCTTTCACTAGAAAAACAAAGACCAATAGGTTTGAGCCTTCAATTTTGACCTAATCTTCGAAACCCATCAACTTGTTTTCAAGCTTTGAAGGTCAACAATGGTGAAACTATTTAAAACTCCTTCAAATGACTTGAAACTTTAGATCTAGGTAGATTTGACCTCTAGGAACTCAAATCTACACTCCAATTCACACAAATCAAACAACAACACCAATTTTCGTTTTTTTTTTTTTTTTTTTTTTTGGAAATCATAGATAATAATACTTAACGAAAATTATATTTAATACTTAAGTAATTTGAAGTTGTAATAATACTTAATGAAAATTCTATTTAATAGATAATAATACTTAATGAAAATTCTATTTAATAGTTGTAAATGAAAAGTTGCTAATTGTTACTCAATCCTATATAATACTTAGCTAAATTGAAAGAATTCAAATGTTTTAATTAAAGTCAACCATAGTGTTGACTATTTGTTACATTCATTATTTTTGTTTATGTTGATTGAATTAGATCTAAAGAATACTACTTGGCTTATATTTAAAAATAAGTTAAACTTGTTAATAAACTAAGTTAAATTGGTCCAATTATTTTTTTGAGCTTATTTTAAGCACAAAATGACAATTATATTTCAAAAAAAAACGATTTTATAAGCCAACTTATAAGCCAATCCAAACGGGCTCCTAAACTTGTTAAATGCGACTAATTCTATTTAATATTTAACTAATTCGATAATTTCATGTTTCAATTAAAGTCAATCATAGTATTGACTACTTTTCACGTATTGTTTTTTAAAATTAATTGAATTAAATCAAATGTTGCTAATTGTCACTCAAGCCTATGCAATACTTAGCTAAATTGAAGGAATTAAAATATTTCAATTAAAGTCAACTATAGTGTTGACTATTTGTTACATTCACTATTGGTGTTTATATTAATTGAATTAGATCTAAATTTGCTAAATGCAACTTAATTCTATTTAATACTTAATTAATTGAGATAATTCCATGTTTCGATTAAAATCAACCATTGTATTGACTACTTGTCACATTTTTTTTTTAAAATTGATTGAATTCAATCAAACGTTGCTAATTGTTACTCAATCCTATATAATACTTAGCTAAATTGCAGCAATTCAATGTTTCAACTAAAATCATAGTGTTGACTACTTGTTAAATCTATTAATTTTGTTTAAACTAACTAAATTAGATATAAACTTACTGAATACTACTTAGTTATGTTTAATACTTAACTAATTGAGATACTTTCATGTTTCAATTAAAGTCAACCATAGTATTGACTACATGTTGCATCTAACTTTTAAAAAAAAAAAAATCATTAAATTAAATTGAAAGTTGTTAATAGTTACTCAATCTTATATAATACTTAGCTAAATTAAAGGAATTTAATGTTTCAATTAAAGTCAACTATAGTGTTGACTATTTGTTATATCCACTATTTTTGTTTAAATTAGATCTAAACTAGCTAGATGTTACTCAATTCTATTTAATACTTAACTAATTGAGATAATTTCATGTTTTAATTAAAACAAACTATAGTATTGACTACTTGTTGAATATTTTTTTTAAATTAATTAAATTAAATCAAAGCTGTTAATTATTATTCAATCCTATATAATACTTAGCTAAATTGCAGCAATTCGATATTTTAATTAAAATCAACCATAGTGTTGACTACTTGTTAAATCTACTATTTTGTGTAAACTAATTGAATTAGATCTAAATTTTTTTAATACTACTCAATTATATTTAATACTTAACTAATTGAGATAATTTCATGTTTCAATTAAAGTCAATCATAGTATTGACTCCTTGTTACATCTAGTTAAAAAAATAAAATCAAAAGTTGCTAACTGTTACTCAATCCTATATAATACTTAGCTAAATTGAAAGAATTCAAGTATTTCAATTAAAGTCAACCATCGTGTTGACTATTTGTTACATTCACTATTTTTGTTTATGTTGATTGAATTAGATCTAAACTTGCTAAATGCAACTCAATTCTATTTAATACTTAACTAATTCAAATAATTTCATGTTTCAATTAAAGTCAACTATAGTATTGACTATTTGTCACGTATTGTTTTTTAAAATTGATTGAATTAAATTAAATGTTGCTAATTGTTACTCAATCCTATGTAATACTTAGCTAAATTGAAGGAATTCAAATATTTCAATTAAAGTCAACTACAGTGTTGACTATTTGTTACATTCGCAAGGCAGATGTTTGGGTTTGCAAGGCAGAAGTTGCAAATTTTACCCTTGCAAATTAGGGGCAGAATTTGCAACAAAACTTGCAAACTTCTGCCTTTAAGGCAGAGTTTTGCCTTCAAAACTCTGCCTTGTGAACCCAACTTCTGCCTAGCGATTTTGTTTTAATTTTTGCCTGAGCAGGGGTTCGAACCTGGGACCTTGATGTTTTAGGCGAAGGACAAAAGTTAAATACTTTCATTTTGATGGGCAAAATTTAAAGACCACCCCAAAATAAGGGCATTACTGCTAATTGCCAAAATTGAAATACGTGATGCAAATAGCTCGACACAACAATTTATGTTTTTCTTGTGTAGTTGTAAATAAATAAAAATAGATTTATTATGTTAAACAATAGTAAACTAACTAAAATAAAGTTATAATGGTTATATTCACATTTTCAGAACAAAACTAAGAAAAGGAGAAGCGTATATTTTTTACATGTAAGTTTAGATCTAATTCAATCAATTTAAACAAAAATAGTATATTTAATAGGTAGTCAACTTTATGGTTGACTTTAAATGAGACATTGAATTGTCTCAATTTAGCTAAGTGAACACTAATTAAATATAATTGAGAAGCAATTAGTAAGTTTAAATCTAATTCAGTCAATATAAACGAAAATAGTAAATTTAACCTGAATTACTTCAATTAATTAAGTATTAACTAGTATTAAGTAACAATTAATACTTAACAAAACTTTTCATTCAAAGGTGTCAATGGATGAGATTTAAGACTTAATGAAAATTCTATTTAATACTTAACTAATTTGAAGCAACTATGAAATAATGAGTTATAACCTTGTTATAAATGAGCTCACAATTATTGATCGGTTATGTAAACCAACGACGAGAAATCCTAACGATTGTCGTGTACACAAATTCGTAACGTAAAAAACCCAAACAAAACATGAATATCATTATTTACATTTCAGTTTGATTATGAGAGTGCAACAAACCTAGATTTTGCATTGAATTTCCTATTAAATATTGAAAGGTCATTTATTTTACCATTTTACTCTATTAAAAAAGGCAGCTAAATAAATATTCGTTCCAAGAAATGATGAATGTTATTGCAGCAAAATTGGTCAAGGTCCATGTTTATAACCCTTAGGTCCCATGTTCGAGTCTAGGTGAGCGCATACAGTGAAAAGTTTTTTTTTTTTCCCCAATTTTTCTTTCACTTTGATATTGGGCTGCATTTCTCCTCTTCTGCTGAATGTTATTGCATCAAAATTGGTCAAGGTCCGCGTTCAGAACCCTTAGGTCCCACGTTCGAGTCTAGGTGCGCGCATACAGTGAAAAGTTTTTTTTTTTTTTTCCAATTTTTCTTTCACTTAGATATTGGGCTGCATTTCTCCTCTTCTGCTGAATATATGGGTTGTGGTTGTTTGGGCCCAACTTCTTTGAGCAGCCCAATGCCCATGCATCTTTATGTTCACAACACAGTCCACAAAATAAAATTTGTCCACTAAAATATAATACTCCAATTCATACGATATAAATATGTGATAAACAATGCACAAAGACCGATTCCATTGGTATTTTTATAACGTAATTTTTTGGATACATCAAAAAAATTGGTAAAATGAATGACTTTTTAATATTTAATAGGAAATTCAATGCAAAATATTGGTTAGTTTCAATCAAAGTCAACCATAGTGTTGACTACTTGTTAAATCCACTATTTTAGACAAAATGAATTTAATGGAATCAAAACTTGTTATTTTAACAAGTCTAAATCTATTTCTACAATTTAACTAATATTATCGATCCAATTGAATCAACACTTAGTAGACCTTTTACTGAATCTTAACTAATACTTGGCTAAACTGATTGAATTAGAATTTTAATTAAAACATGAAATTATCAAATTAGTTAAGTATTAAATAGAATTGAGTAACATTTAAGCAAGTTTAGATCTAATTTAATCAATTTAAACAAAAATAGTGGATATAACAAATAGTCAACACTATGGTTGATTTTAATTGAAACATTGGATTCTTTTAATTTAGCTAAGTATTATAAAATATTGAGTAACTATTAGCAACTTTCAATTTAATTTAATCATTTTTTAAAATAAAAAAGGTAGATGCAACATGTAGTCAATACTATGGTTGACTTTAATTGAAACATGAAAGTATCTCAATTAATTAATTAAGTATTAAATATAAGTGAGTAGTATTTAGCAAGTTTAGATCTAATTCAATTAGTTTAAACAAAATTAGTAGATTTAACAAGTAGTCAACACTATGATTGATTTTAATCGAAACATTGAATTGCTGCAATTTAGCTAAGTATTATATAGGATTGAGTAATTGAGTAACAATTAGCAACATTTGATTTAATTCAATCAATTTTTAAAAACATATATGTGACAAATAGTCAATACTATGGTTGATTTTAATTGAAACATGAAATTATCTCAATTAATTAAGTATATAGAATTAAGTCGCATTTACCAAGTTTAGATCTAATTCAATCAATATAAACAACAATAGTGAATGTAACAAATAGTCAACACTATGGTTGACTTTAATTGAAACATTTGAATTCCTTCAATTTAGCTAAGTATTGCATAGGATTGAGTAACAATTAACAACATTTGATTTAATTCAATCAATTTTAAAAAACAATACCTGACAAATAGTCAATACTATCGTTGACTTTAATTGAAACATGAAATTATTTGAATTAGTTAAGTATTAAATAGAATTTAGTTGCATTTAGCAAGTTTAGTTCTAATTCAATCAACATAAACAAAAACAGTGAATGTAACAAATAGTTAACACTATGGTTGACTTTAATTGAAACATTTGAATTCTTTCAATTTAGCTAAGTATTATATTGGATTGAGTAACAAATAACAACTTTTGATTTAATTTTTTTAAGTAGTTGTAACAAGTAGTCAATACTATAGTTGATTTTAATTGAAACATGAAATTATCTCAATTAGTTAAGGATTAAAGATAATTGAATAGTATTAAGCAATTTTAGATCTAATTCAATTAGTTTAAACAAAAATAGTAGATTTAACAAAATAGTCAACACTATGGTTGATTTTAATTGAAACATTAAATTGTTGCAATTTAGCTAACTATTATATAGGATTGAGTAACAATTAGCAACGTTTGATTTAATTCAATCGATTCTCTCTCTCTCTCTCTCTCTCTCTCTCTCTATATATATATATATATGTGTGTGTGTGTGTGTGTGTGTGTGTGTGTGACAAGTAGTCAATACTCAATACCATGTCTTATAAATTAGTTGTATTTATTATAGCATGACTTAATGCTTTTTGATTATGATAATTTTTTATGCGATCTTATTACTTTTTTTTGTTGAATATTTTAATACAACGTCATATTTCGTTTTACATTTTGTGTTATTTTCTTAAAAAATATCTTAGTTAAATAATCGTATGTTAATAAGACTTAAGGAATATTTGGAGTAAAAGTTATATGACACTACTTCCTAACTTTGGACTGTTTGTTATGAACATAAAGATGCATGGACATTGGGTTGCTCAAAGAAGTTGGGCCCAAACAATCACAACTCATATATTCAACAATATCTAATGCAGCCCAATATCAAAAGTTTCCCAACATTGCATCAAATATACTTGATCAACAAGGACAACTCACTTTTAATTACGTTCTAAGGGAATGCAATTAACTATAGAGTAGGCAACAAAATTTGGACAAAATTGTATGAAGTACATTGATACTTGATCTGTTTTAGTTTGGTGATCATGTAAGTGAAAGAAAAAATGGGGGGAAAAAAAATTTAGACTCCGATTAGAGCCAACCCTCTCCATTAATTAATGAAATCTATTTTCATTAATAAAATTTTACTCATTTACTCTTTTCTCTCACTTCCACAATGATCTCCCCCCTTTATTTTATGAAATTTTTTCTTCAAACTTTATTTTTATGCTGATAGTTTTCTTAAAAGAAACATTTAGTATATTTCAAATATATTATATTGTAACTATTTTCTATTATGTTAATATTTCGTTAATATATTATCTATATTAAGTTCATACATTTATTTTTCAAAATATATGAATTGTATATATACAATATTTTATACAATGTTAATATTCATCAATAATATATATTGTTCATACATTTATTATACCAAATATATGAATTGTATTTACAGTATAAATTTAATTACAACAATATATATTTCACATATGCTATTGTTAAAAATTTAAAATTTCAAAGGTTAAAAACATTATAAACAAAAAAACTATTCTAAATAGAATCCGTAACACACAGAAATGATGTGTATTAATCAAATTTAAATTCCAAGAAAAGAAAATAAATATGGTCCCGATTAGTCCACACCTTTTCTTTTGGAAATAAAACAAATTGACTTTGTCCTTAAAATTAGCATGTTTTTAATTCCTACGTTTTAGGCATGGATTATGGGATTTGTTCTAGGTGTTGTCGTCCTTAGTTTTAGGGGATCTTTTTAAAGGTTTATGCTATTTAGGTAGTTTTCTTTACCTATTTCCTTTACTGGAAATTTAAAATGGAATATTTCTCTAAAAAAAAACATTTGATCAAATATTCAATTGCAAAAAATGTAACTATAGCAATCATAGTAGACAATTAGATTTAGCTATGTGTTTATAAACTAGTATCGGTTCCTTGATCATGTAAACATCCTTATCTGTAATTCTATTCAATTTTAATCATATTTTAGCATTTATCAAAAGAGAAAAATGCTATAACAATTAGAGTTTAATTTTTTAATAGAAGTCCACACATACAATTTTATTTCTGGGCGATTATTTAAATAAATAACCAACAATGTCTAAGACCAAATTTTGAGAAATTAACGATGATTTTCTAGAGAGAGAAAAACTCCCTCCCTTATATGTAGAAATTGAGATTGCGAATTTCTGTGTACTTTATTGAAAGAGAAGATCATCTATGCTTAGAAATAAAAGAATAATATTTAATCCTATAAAAATTTTGTCCAAATTCTATTTGCTAGCATATAACTAATTTTATGAGAGTGCAACAAACCTATATTTTGCATATTTCCTATTAAACATTGAAAAAGTGATTTATTTTACCATTTTGCTCTATTAAAAAAGGCAGTTAAATAAATTTCTGTTCCAGAAAATGACGAAAGCTATTGCAACAAAATTGGTCAAGGTCCGCGTTTAGAATCCTTAGGTCGTGAGTTCAACTCTAGGTGCGCCCATATACGTGATTTTTTTTTCTTCATTTTTTCTTTCACTAAGATGATCATTAAACGAATCAAGTACCAATGTACTTTATCCAATTTTGTCCAAATTCTGTTGCCTAGCCTATAATTAATTGCATTCCCTTAGAATATAATTAAAAGTGAGTTGTCCTTGTTGATCAAGTATATTTGATCCAATGTTGGGAAATCTTTGATATTAGCTGCATTTCTCCTCTTCTGTTAAATATATGAGTTGTGGTTGTTTGGGCCCAATTTCTTTGAGCAGCCCAATGCCCATGCATCTTTAAAAGATTAGAGAAAACGTGAAAGAAATACTTAGAATTTAACCATTGTATCATATTTCTAGAGTTGGAGTACTAAAATTAAAATGTTAAATTTTTTTTCCTTTTGGAAATTGCTGGAACGAAAATGTAAAATAGAAACAAAAGCCGAAGAAAATAGTTATATAAAAACTCCTCCTTCACAATGTTTTTTGAGGGATAACTCTGTGATAGAAGAAAAAGAAAGAAAAGAACCAGTAAAATATACCTTTATACATGTATCTGTCAAGAATTCCATCGTTATAGCTTTGCCTCTACTCGTTAATTACATGAAAATCCTTCTGGCTTGGCATTACTTATTTATTAATGTGCAAATTTTTGAAGTATAACGATCTTTAACATAGTAAGCATTTGTTATAAATAGAAGTACCACAATTTTAAGTCTTTTATATGAAGCTTCCACCTAGTCAAGTGAAACTAAGAACTCTTTTAACTTTGAAATGCATCGATAGGACCTCATCTATAACCTGATTTATGTTATTAAAACAATTTATTTTGGTTGTCCTCTTCGTTTTTTTAAAAGCGTGTCCGAAGTAGAATATTTAGTGAAATATTGGTTTGTTGCATTTTTATAATTAAATTGGCAGCAGTTCTTAATATGGTCATAACTAATTTTAATTCATAGTACTTCAACACTAGTAGTGACTTGATTCGTTATGTTATTAATAAATAATAATTTGACACTGCACTCACAAGAAATAACAATATTGAGCTCAACAAAAAATAGTACAAAATTAAACAACATGAACAAAAATAAAACAAAATTAAACAATAGAATTTAATCATTCACTCAAATTATTCCACTTTCAATATATAACGTCCAATGGGAACCAAATACCATGTGTGTGTATGTGTGTGTGTCTATATATATATATATATACAATATATATATATATACACACACACACACACACCCCATAACAGAAATAGAAACTAGAAAAAGAAGAAAAAATACACTCCATTCCAAATACCGTATGTATATAGCCAATATATAACAAATTTATAGGAAAAATAAAAACACTTTTAGATACCAAAGCAAAAAGAAGAAAAAAAATACACTTACTGTACGTATATAGTCAATAAATAACACTTTATTTACAAGAAAAATAAAAAATAAAAACTTTTAGATGCCAAAAAAAAAAAAAAAGACAAAAAGGAAAAAGGAAATGAGTACACCCTAGGCCAACTGTATGCATACACAATAAGTAAACAAAACGAAAAAAGGAAATACACCCTGAGCCCACCATATGCATACATAATAAGTGAACAAAAAAAAAAAAAAATACACCCTAAGCCTACCTTATGTATACACAACACAGCTAATGTAAAAATAATAATAAAAAAAGATACATTAAAAAAATGGAAAAGAGCATGGGAAACATAATCCATGATTAGCCTATATGAGAGAGAGTATCATTTTATCAGGAAGGGCAGTGATGTAAAAGCACATGACAATAAAATAATAAAAATTAAAAATTCTTCAAAATTCCCTATGAAATGACTAATATATCCCCATTTTTGACAATTTTGCTCAAAAGTGATTTTGCCAAATAGATTTTTTCATAATTTAAATGTAATTTACTGTATTTTGCTATCTTATTTAGGTAACATAAGGCTTTTAAGGACCCGTTGAAACAACTTGAATTTCTATCGGAGGAGACTGAGGCTTCAAGGGACCGACTTAAGTACCCACCACAAAATTGGTGCAGGACATAACAGTCTGCAAAAACCAAATGGAGGACAATAATTTAAAAGAACAATGACCAAGACGTTATGATTATTATTAATTGGTGCGGGACACACTTTAATACAGTCTGCAAAAACCAAATGGAAGACAACAATTTAAAAGAACAATGACCAAGACTTTTTATTTCTATTTATTTATTATTATTATTATTATTATTATCGGTTAAAAGCAATGACAAGACTATTCTTACTTTGCAATAACTGCATATGGTCAGGAAACATTTTAAAATGATGTCCGATTGGTATTAAATTTACTTTTAAGATGTTCATATATATAATAGGCCGATTGTATGATTTGAGTATGAATTTAATATTTGGATATAATTTAAGTGTGATTTGATGTATTTTGTCAAATAAGATTAAGTAATGAAATAGAGCACTACACACTTAGATATTTAATACTTCCCCCGTCCCAAAAAGATTATCTAGCTTTTCTTTTTAGTTTATCTGAAAAAGAATAGCATCTTTCTATATTTAAAAACAATTTAACTTTATGAGATGATTTATAGCGGACAAATATCGATCTTGTTTTGGTAAACACATTTAAAGAAATCTTCGTTTATTTATTAAAACCGTGTGGAAAAACTAAGATAATCTTTTTGAGACGGAGGGGTACATAATATGAAATTGAAGAAATGAGTAAAAGAGTAAAAAAAAAATCTCTTAAAGTCTTCAAATCTTCAATCCCCAAATGGGAGTGTAAGAACCCTAGCTTCTTCAACACGTATTTATTTCCCCCAAGCTTTCCTTTTATAGTTCTCTAATGTTCCAATCCAAATTAGAACAAAGCAGCCACTGATTTTTGGAGTTACTGATCTGATCATTTTTGCGCTTCTAACCACTTTTTTCATTTTTTTTCAATTTGATCTCTTTTTGACTTGTTTTTTATTTAGTTTCTTTCCAATTGTTTCTCACTCACATAAACCTATAAAATTGAAATATATCATTTTATCAATTAAACATAATAAAAAATCTAAAATTAAATAAAAATAAGTTAATAAAATATCAACTTATTAGCATAATATTTTTAAAAATTGAAAACCACAATTACCCGAGCAAATTTTTCAATACTTTACCTTGCGGGACCATGCCCACCCCTAAATACAAGGCTCTCCTGTTGTCCGCAGAAGAAAGAGAGTATTGACAAACTAAAGGCAACAATGATGTTGCTTTTTGAAAAAATAAATAAAATAGTATTTCCCCAAATGAGAACATGATCCATCACATTCCTGACCATTTGCAGTTATTGCAAACTACGAATAGTACTCCTGGTCATAAAAAAGTCACTGTTTCTTTTATTATAATAAAAAATAATAAAGTCTTGGTCATTGTCTTTTTGTGTACATATTTAGAGTAGGTTTTTGTTTTAATAATTGTTTCCTTTTCAAAAAATTAATAAAATATTTCTTCCATTTTAATTTATGTGAACTCATTTGACTGGACACAAAATTTAAAAAAAAGGAGAAAATTTTTAAACTTGTGGTCGTAAATGAGTCACATATATCTTGTGTGGCTATAAATCATTGTACAAAAGTAAAGTGTTTCTAAATATAAAAAGAGATCATTCTTTTTGACACCGATTAATAAAAAAATAGGTTCATATAAATTGAAATAGAGGGAGTAGTATTTTTCCCAAATAAGAACATGATCCATCACGTTTCTAACTATTTGCAGGTATTGCAAAGTAATTGTAATAATCATCAATATATAATATTTCCTCCGTTTTAATTTACGTGAATTCATTTGACTGAGCATGACATTTAAGAAAGAGTGGAGACCTTTAAAACTTGTGGTTCAAAATAAGTGTTGAATATTTATGTGGCTGTAAATCACTTCATAAAGTGAATTTCTTCCGAGTTAGGAAAAAGGTGCATTCGTTTTAGTGTGACTATAAAAAGAAATAGGTTTACATAAATTGAAACAGAGGAAGTATAAAACTAGACATAGATAACCTTATTTGGCACCTCTCTATAACTTCCTTTGCCATTCATCTTTTCTCTCTCTTCTTCTTCTTCTTCTTTTTTTTTAAAAAAAAAAAAAAAAAACTTTTTCACTCATTCTTCTAATTATTTTATTTTAAAAAATCATCTCCATAACTCATACCTCTAAATTATTCCATTAGTAATACTAAGTTAGCCACGTAACAATTTGCAATTAACACCCAAATTAAGTGTTTCTAGCAGCCCACATCGCAGCTCAACCTAAATGGCCTCCATTAACTATTCCTTCATCTTTTCATATTCTATTGTAAACAAATTAATATATGAGCAATAGAGCAATATTGTGATTTGGAACGTTTCTTCACTTCTTTCACAATTTAATATCATAATTACCAACAAAGTTATTGTGTATGATAATGAAGAACTGAAAAGGCATTTAGGTAGCACATATCATTCCTCTCCTCATTTCATAATTTCTGCACAGAAAGTTTTCTCCTTTTTTTTTTTTTTTCCTGCCTCATTTCGTTGGTGTTTTTTTCCTTCATTTTCATCTTAGTACTCCTATATTCGACTCATCTACAACTCATACTATGGTGAGC
The DNA here is from genome assembly GCF_029784015.1 of Lycium ferocissimum. Classification (NCBI taxonomy): domain Eukaryota; kingdom Viridiplantae; phylum Streptophyta; class Magnoliopsida; order Solanales; family Solanaceae; genus Lycium; species Lycium ferocissimum. Next base: position 424,812 of record NW_026713599.1, on the reverse strand, counting down.
TTTTGCATGTCCTAATAGATTTCGTTTTTGTAAATACAAAAACATATTGTACTCTTTTAATGTGAAGGGAATTGCTTGTAGGTTGGTTGGAGGATAAATAACACGAGATAGTAAAAAATTTGTAAAATGGAGATAGAAGAGTCTTTTGAGGTAGTTTCTGTTGTGATACACATTGTGGTAGAATTTTTTTTTTATTGTAGGTTGAGTCGAAAGGTAAATTACATGAGACAGCGAAAATTGGCAAAATGAAGGTAAGAGTCGGTAGTTTTTTGTGATGCATATTGTTGTAAGTTTTTTTTTTTTAATTAATTTCTATTATTGTGTTTATTTTTAAAATGATCTTGAGTTTTTGATAGGTGGCGGAATTATCTAACGGAAAGGAAATAACTCCACAAGATCTCGACAAGAGAAAAAATAATAATAATAATAATATGTGGTGTGTGTGTGTTGTTGTTACTCTTTTAATGTGTTGTAGGCTTGTAGTTATAGTGCTATTATATTTAATAAGTTTGTCTTTTGCTAGGCTTAAAATGCCTATTTTGAATTTTCCTAGTGATTATACCAAGTTCATATTGTATTTAATTATATTTACATTGTTTAAAATTACTATTATTATCTCTACATGCTCTCAAAATAAATGACAATATGAAAAAAAAAAAAAGCTGCAAGAAAATTGATATTGTGGTGTATATATAGGGGTGGGCACAGTTTGGGCCAACCCAAAATCCAAACCGAAATTCAAACTTTTTAAATATTTGGTTTGGATATTTGGATTATGGATTGGACTTCGAATTTTATTTTTAAAATTTATGGATTTCGGATTGGATATGGATTTAGTACTATGGATTTTTGGATATCCGAAAATCCGAAATTTTTATACCTTTTATCTAGACCTACCTATATTATATGTGCCCAATACTAATAAGTCTAGTTTCTAAAGGCCCAATAGATTAGTACCTAAGGCCCTATCCATTAAAATATTAAATCAAATATACAATTCTCTACTAAATCAAATATAATAGGGGTTTCTTACTTCTCAAGTCTCAAAAGTCTCACGTTAGTGTCACCCACGACAGAATTCTTTGTTATTTTTTCAGATGACTACTTAGATTTTATTTTGTTCATTTCCACTTCTCTAGAATGCTTTTATTTGGTATGGATTTACTATGTTGGACATGACTTGGATTTGCTAATCCTACTTTGAACTAGAAGGCTTTTTTTACTGAGCAATTAAGATTTAGATTTACCTCTGTGGAACTAATATATGAATTTCGTTCCTAATAAGTTTGCCTTAAGTCTCAAGAGTCAAATCCGAAAATCCGAAATATCCAAACCGAATAATCCGAAACCGAACTTAAAATATCCAATCCAATTCGAACTTATTTGGATTGAATTTGGATTGTAATTTCTTCAATCTGAAAACCGAAAATTTCATATCCAATCCGATGGCCCGAACGCCCACCCCTATGTATATATATGCATATACAAACAATAGAGAAACATAAAGAACCATAATTAAGAAGGATTCAACTTCCTCGAATCTGCTAAAGGGCCTTTGACGGGCTTTAAAGATGTTGTCTCAACAATTTCTTAATCTGCTATAGCAAAACAAATTTAGAAGACGCATTTGAAATTATAAGAGCGGGGTCACTTAAAAAGATTCTCATCAACAACATCAATGAGAAACCTAAATAAACGCATTTAAAGGTTCTCATCAATAGTAGCTATTGAGAAACGCTGAATCAATGCAATTATAAGCGTGTAATTTTTATTAGCTAAATGACATATAAATGTGCTTGAAAGCAGGGGGGAGAGAGAGAACTAAGATTATTTTAAAAGTTTTTTTTTTCTTTAGAATATAAAGCATGAATCACAAAAATTTAAGTAAAAGTAATCAAGAGTGAGAAAAATCTAGAAATTTCTCATTAAATTAGTAGAAGGAAAAAGGTAAATTTGCTTGATTCGCTGAAATTATGTAAAATTCTGAGGGAAACAAGTAACTTAAAAACAATATTTGACCTAACCATTTAGATAAAATAAACGAAATAGATGTGATTAAATCGTTAGTGAATCTTTAGAAAAAGGACCAAAGATTATGTTGTTAATATTACCGCGCGAATAGATTCAACAGGAATAATAATATAATAAAGTCTTCGTCATTGTCCCTTTTGTTATAAAACTTTGTAATTGCAAATAAATAAAAGAAGCAAACCAATAACTTTTTAGAGAGGAGGGAAAGATTGTATTGTCACTTTTCTTGGCGTTACAAATGAGAAGGCAAAGTTCCTTATTTATAGAAGAAGATTGCCCCTCAACCTACAATATACAACTTGGACAAGTTGATGGATTCGGCTTGGTACAACTAAGAAACAACTAAGATACAACTTGCAAGTACAAGTTGTATTTACCACTTTAAGTCAAGTGGTGCAATTTACACTTTAAGTTGTATAATCATTAATAATACATCCAAAATACAACTTGACAAATGGTTTATAACACTCCCCCTTGGATGTTTATTAATAGATAATGTGTCTCGTTAAAACCTTATTAGGAAAAACCCAATGGGAAAAAATTTCAGTGAAGGAAAAAGAGTACACATATCTAGTATTACGCATTTCTTGCTGCCGCATTAAAAATCTTACCAGGAAAACCCAATGGAACAAAACTTTAGTTAAGGAAAAAAGAGTGCAGCGCGTATTTTACTCCCCATGATTAAAGCATCGTTAGATCCCTGTCGATGATGTACTTCAATCTTGAATATCAACTTATTGTATGTTGAGGTTGGCAGTACCTTTATGATCAAATCTGTCAAATCATCATTTGAATGAACTAGTTGATCACTTATGCCACCATCTCTTGATAGAGTTCATCCTTGCCATATAATATTGTTGGAATCACATCAAGGACATTTCTGGCTTGCTTTATGAACTGTTGTTATCTTGTCATATGGAACATGGTATGATAGTAACCCCTCATGGACATAAATAACATGTTTGTATGAAACATTTAAGTCGATCATATGAATACCCTGTATATCCAAAAGCTTGATAATATTTGTTAGGATAAACATATTCACGTCAGGGCTTTCATTTGCAAGGCGCAATTGATCTTAGTTTAGTATCTCTATGTAGGAGTAAAACTATATCATGCCCAGAGTTATTGCAAGATATTTAAATGCATCAGTTACACAAAGATATGATACTTCAGGACCAATTTAATTTTCTCAGTTCTTTTAGCAGATAATCTGCTTTTAGAAAGTCTTCAAGAGCTAAATAATATTCAAGTCATCAACTTGCGGAACAATACGAAAGATTTTTATTATTATAAAGAGACAAGCGTATATAGAGTTGTATGTGTACCCTTTGTCAATGAATATTCATTAAGGTGATTCAAGTACATCAATCTTGATTCATTTAATTCACACTAAGGATTATAAACAAATTTTCCAAAAACTTGCATATGCTTCGGGCATTTTGAATCCTAAATTTTCATATAAATTTTGTCAGGTCTTCCATATAGGCTGTGACAACTTTTATTTAGTGTTGAAATGACGTGACATCTTGTGATGCCTGGACTGCGGGTCCAATAACTTTACGCTTATCAGGATGCATCATGTCACTTGAAAATCATTTCAACGTCAGTATGCTTTAACAGACGTAGAATTTAGATCCTCACAATCTTCTACAATATTGCACACCATATTGTAGAAAATATATCGTCGACGAGATATCATTTGTATCGGTTCGCAATTCGACATAACTTACTGAGATCTCATCACTTCATCATTTTCAGGTACCTTAACCTTCCATAAGGTTTCATGAAGTGTTATGTCATAGGCTCTTCAAGAGCGGATTCCCTCCTTATTGTGATCCTTTAAATCGTTTGCTCTTTACCCTTTTCAAGGTTATTGTATTTGGAACTGATTTGTCTACCATGCTTCATGCATGTTGTGGACTTGTCCTTCAGGGACATTCAATAGGAGCATTTGCAGTAGAAATATGAGATTAACTTTGGGTTAGCAAATGCTTCCGACATTTTACTTGAATTATCTCTTGAATGCGGATCATACCGATGATAATTGATAACATATTTCTTAGTTGCTTATATATCTCCCCCTCATGTTAAAAAATGTAGCATATATCCCCACATTATTTGGAGAATCCATCTGTGTGGATCCTGGTAGATTCATTTAATCACATACCGCACATCAAAACTTATTAGATGGACAATCACGGTTCCTGACCCCGAATCAATTGAGAGGGGGTGATTAATCATAATTTATTAATCTGATGTTTATAAGCGTTGTTGTGTGCAATATATCATTTCTCAAACCAACACATGAAGTTTTGCTCTCATAAGCAATGGTTTAGCCATTTGTTAGAGGCATTCAACACCAAACCAACTTTGATATAAACCAGCATTATCAAGATGGATTGTTTTGATTACATAATTTGAAAATTGTACTCTTAACTCAATTATTTTGAGCAAGCAACTTGTAAATGTCAATCTACTGGTTGACGATAAACGCACATATAACCGTCTTATAGATGCATCTATTTAACACATCACATTGTAGGTGAACGGGCCCATATTCACCTTTTATATTTTTCAGAACTTAGGAGATTCAGTCCCAACATTAGCTGATGTAATCAACTTATCATGAGAACAAGCAATCACAAAAGAAATCTTGAAGAATCTTCTAGTTCTTCAATATATTCACCGAATACTCAATTAGAAAATCAAATTCAAATTAGTACAGCCATGTCGTGTCAACTGATAAAATTATTTGTATTCCAAGTTTACTATGACATGTGCTATTTAGTTTAGTAAACTTCTGATTTACTATTGTATGAGATTTTATATCAATAAACTTCTGGTTTATTGCGGTATGTGAGATCTTAACATGCTCGAGTAACGTTTCACATACGTATTTTTATTCAGAGTAACTTGAAGATATTCAATCTTCCAAGCATTTATAGTCTCAATGTGATAGCAATTTTTATTGCAAGTAAACTTCATGCTTACTTTAATAAACTTCATGCTTACTTTAATTTATGTTTTGGTCATCCCAATTACGATCTAAGATGAGTGGTGCTATCATATATAACCTCTTCAAGAGAATTTAATTTACTTTCCATAATCAGATATTATTTGGAGACTATTGGTATCATGAATGTTGTACACAATCAATTAGCTCTTCTGGAGTCCTTTATAATTAGTTTTTTTTTTTTTGTTTTTATTACCAAATATTGCTTAGATACTGCTGGTACCGTGAAAGAAAATTTGGTTAGTCACTACTGACGTCGTGAAAGAAAACAATAATCAAATGGAAATTTAAAGACAATTTAAATTTATAATTTACAAAAAATAAATGTTAAGTTATAAACTTCAGTATTTAAAATGTCTCCTTCAAAAATATTAACCATTAACATCTGAATATTTTTATTAAATCAAAAATGACATAGTAATTACATCCTTAATGAAAAGATACATTAATTGTTATTTCCTTCGAGGAAATCAACAACAACTAACATAATGTATCAATGTGCTCATAGTAGAAACATTCTACTTTGCTTTCTTTTGCTTTAAAAAGATACTTAATAAATTTATTTGAGATATTCTACATACGACAGGTATGTGTTGCAATGACTTTTATACACATGTATTTCCTCTATTATTTTATCTCTACTGGAGGTAGATTGTGGTATATCTTCATTAGCTTCAGAAAATGAAACTAAATTATTCGAATGTGCTTGATAAACAATGTTCATCTATAACTCATTATTTTGCGCAAGCACAAGAAGTCATTGCTTCAGAATATTTCTCAAATATTTTACCAATTCTTTCTGCTTCAGGAGTAAAATTTAATGTTTTATCACTTCGGGAGTAAATTTTAAAGGTTTACTACTTTGAGAGTAAATTTTAAAGCTATACTACTTCAGGAGTATATTTCAGAGCTTAAATCTTTCGGGAGTAGATTTCAAAATATATACTACTTTGGGAGTAGATCTCAAAGTTCTACTACTTCAGGAGCAGATCTCATAGTTCTACTACTTCCGGAGTAGAATTTGGAGTCTAACTACTTCGGGAAGTGATAAAAGTTTACTACGTAGAGCTCAAAGTTTTACTACTTTGAGAGTAGAGTTCAAAATTCTACTACTTTTGGAGTAGAGATCAAAGCTTGCTACGTTGGGAGCAACTTTCTGACTTTGCTACTTTAGGAGCAGATTTCTGAGTTACCACTTCGGGAGTAAAGCATAGAATATTTAGATTTTCTTTTCTCAATTATTACGTCTTCTCGAGATGAGTCGTAACATCTTCACAGTCAAGAGCACGCCCATATTTATAAGCATATTGTCACATTCACTTCAGAGAATAGAGTTGTATTTGCAACATATATCAAAAGTTCTTATTCTTCGGGAATGGAACATATTTGAACGTGCCTTAAGCACATCAAAATAAGATAGCTTATAACCTCTTTTAAGATATAGCTACTTCACGATCAAATTGAGACATACACATAATGTAGAGAATTTTCTCTAATATATCTCGAATTGTAATCACAATAAGTGTATTTTATATTACCACTTCTGGTGGTTATAGACGTAAATGTAATTTAGCCATATCAGAACTTAACTATGAAATATTGCCACTACTGGTGGCTATATATTTCTTGCTAACCCTACATGAGTTCAAGTATATACCCTAATGTGAGATATCTTACCAACAACATAATCTCTACTAGAATTGATTTGAGGCATACAACAATAAATTTAGGCGACAGAAAAAATGCTTACCTTTAAGGTGTGCAACTAAATTATAAATTCAAAAGTTCAAACCTTCTCTCAGCAAAGGTTTTTTGTGGAGAGAGAGTATCGATCAATATCATACCCCAAACAACTCGTCAATTCTGAATTACTAGAATCCAACTCACACTGATAGAGTCCCGTGCTAATAACGTGTTATAAAATTTTATAACTACAAATAAATAAAAGAAGCAAACTAATAACTTTGTAGAGAGGAGGGAGAGATTGTATTTTCACTTTTTTGGTGTTACAAATGAGAAGACAAAGCTCCTTATTTCTAGAAGAAGTTTGCCCCTCAACTTACAATATACAACTTGTGCAAGTTGATAGATTCAACTTGATATAACTAAGATACAACTTGCAAGTGCAATTTACACTTTAAGTCAAGTGGTGCAATTTACACTTTAAGTTGTATAATCATTAATAGTACATCCAAAATACAACTTGACAAATAATTTATAACATCTTTAAAATTGTTGTCCACCATTTAATTTTTGCAGACAGTATCAAATGACGTTCCCGACCATATTGCAGTTATTGCAAAGTAAGAATAGTCTTAGTAGGCGTTTGGCCATAGAAAACAAAAAAAAAAATTCACTTTTTTTGAAATTTTGGAATTGGAGTTGGAGCTGTGTTTAGTCATAGTTTTTAAAAATAGTATTTTGTTATTGAGATGTACTTTTTCAACAAGGTTTTGATTGTGAAAAAGGTGAACAGGGTGAATAATAAGGTTTTAGTTATTTTTCAAATTTCAAATATAACTTTAAGTTATATTTAAAAATTTTATGATCAAACACTAATTTTAAAAAAAAAAAATGAAAAAAAAAATTTCAAAAAAAAGTGAAAAATTCTTATGGCCAAACGGGTCCTTAGTCATTGTTTTATTATAATACTTCCGTTATAATAAAAAAGAAAGTCTGGTCATTGTCTTTTTGAAATTGTCGTCCACCATTTAATTTTTGCAGACTGTATCAGAATATGTCCAGTCCTGCACCAATTTTGTGGTGGATGCTTAAGTCGGTCCCTTGCAGCCTCAACTTCCTTTGACTGAGATTCAAGCTGTCTCAATTGATCTTTAAAATTCTTTTCATAACTATTAACCACCTAAAGATATTTTTATATCTCTCCTGTCCTAAGCCTCTACTCCAATTAGCCTCATATGCCCAACACAAAATTTGTGAAAATAATAATTAGCTAACAATCAAAACAAATACTCCTATCTAAAAATTTACTGAACTAGTCAAAACTGAGTCCAAAATCAAAATGACCCGTTAACAGAGAAAGTGATACAAAAGTATCTTTAACGCAGTATTTTATTGAGTTAAAGGACTAAACCGTTTAGCGCAGTAAATACTGAGTTAAAGAACCTCCCTTTTTTTGGTTCTTTTTTTTTTTGTTTTTTGTTTAAATTCTCTTTCTTTTACATTTTTACATTTTTTTACGTACTTTAGCCATAAATTAATCATGCTTCGAGACTGCTGAACTTAAATATTTTATATAGAACCCTATTTATTTTTGTGCGATTAATAAAGTAGGCTTAATACATCAAGGATACGCAAAACTTCGGATTGTCGTTTTAGTGGTTGAAAAGTACTCGAAGTTAGTTTTTATTTGAAGACTTGTTGTCATTAGCTTTAAGTTATTTATGTTTTAGGGTTTCGTGTTATTTTTAAATTAATGCGTAACTTTATTTCGAATATGTCACGATTTTTTTATTATCAATTTAGGATGTCACACTATAAACGATAATAAAGACTAAGATAATATTTATAAATATAAATAGATATGCAAAAAATATATAATATTTACTTAAACTGTACAACTTAATTGTATATACACTATCGTGGATGGGTTTCACATGTGGTATGCCTGAGACTATCCTTAGGCCTAAGGCTCATATCATCCCACCGCCCTCGTCATCGTCTCTATCCCCCTTTTTTCTCTTAATAAGAGGGCGCTCTAAGCCATGATCATCATAGCCTTTGTGCCCTTCTGCATAACATGCTTCTTCTTGGGATCTAGTCCCACTAGTACGCTCGGAATCTCAGGCTGATCTGGGTCTGGAGAAGAGACCTCATCCTCGTCGGGAGATGCTACCGCAGGCGCCGAAGAATGAACCTGAAAAATATATAAAAATTAATACGAAATTCTTGTTTATATTGAATACATTAACATTTGTTAAATAATCAAACCTGTGTATCGACGGGTGTCTCAGTAGGCTCATGAGCCGGCTCCTGAGATGGGCCTGGTGCAGAATATGAAGTATCTCATGGACGAGATGTTGAGAGGATGAAGCTGGAGCGGTGTACCGTCGAGGTCCAAATAAAGATTAAAAAAATTAAAGTAATATTCACCTTATATTGAATAAAATTAAGTTTTACTAAAAATCTTACCTGTGGCTCGACAGTCTCATGAGACGACACCTGTGGCTCGGCAGGCCCATGAGAAGACGCCTGACTGGGTCGCTCTGGTGGACCCATGGCGCCGAATCCTAAAATATGAAAAATTATAAAATAATAAGTAACATATATATATTTAAAATAAGTACTTTAATGTGTTAAATAAGTATTTTATATACTAACCGGGATTAAAAACTCATCGAACTCAAGAATCCTGGAACTATCTAAATTTCTCACTGGCCGCTCATCCTATAATGATGCGCGAAGCCCCGCCCAATCGATGTCATCAAGTTCCTCGATGTACGCATTCTGGCTCGGCTAAGATGAAGACTCAGGTATCTTCGCAAGTAGGCGCGCCGGCGTAAATGTAGGTGACGGTCCAGCTGAGCTACCACTGGCTTGGAACGGCTGCGGATGGACTGGAATGAGAGCGGCCTCTGGAATGGGAGCAGCCTCATCTACAAGATGGTGTCTACCACCACCACGTCCTATAGCAGCACCACGTCCTCTAACAGCACCGTGTTCTCTACCAACACCGCGTCTTCTACTATCACCACGTCCTCTAGCAGCACCACGTCCTCTACTACGACGTCCTCTAGTAGCACCACGTCCTCTACTACGACGTCCTCCTCCTCGCGCCGCTTGATACTCACCCTCTGGAACAGGATCATCCATGCACCTAATCTTTCCTGCCTGCCAGATACCGTCCTCGAATATTCGTACCATCTTCACAGCAAGCCCCGCAACCCCGGGGTTAGACATATGCTCTAACCCCAATATGCGCACTCGCTGACAGTCACCAACTGCATTTGTGTTCAACAGTAAAAAATAGTTATTTTTAAAACGTAATAATTAATACACTTAAATAAATCTAAATGCGATAAACTTACAAACGCCTCGTACTGCCCCGCGAGTGCTGCGTATTCTAGATCCCTTGCGGGATGTAAAGCTGGGTTGCCAATCAATCGGCGTATGATCTCATGATACCAGTGCATGTAATCTATGATGGGAGCTGCATGGCCGACCTCCGCTAAAGTCTCCAACCTGTCCTGCCAACGTTGGAGGTGGAACCCATGAAAGTCAGAAATGCATCATCGATGGCCGCTCGATCGACCTGCTGGTAGTATCGGAGCTCATGACGAACGTCGGGGGGTTATATTATGTGTATGCCCAAACTATCGTAAGACGCGCTCGGGCATGTGGTCCTCAATGATGTCTAGGTGTATCAATGTCTAGAGATATGTACTTATGAGTGATTCTTTTCACCTTTTATGTTCACTTTTTTTTAATTTTTTTTTTATGAATAATGACTAGTAGAAAATAATAAAATTAATCTAATATCTTAAAAATGCCTCCCTACTAACGGTTGTTCCAAAACAAGAGAAAATGAACGAATTTTGCTCTTGAACCATTCGAATGGGTAATTTTTACCTTGTTCATATATATTTTATTTTCATTTTTTTGGGATGGGGGGGGGGGGGGGGGGGTGAGATGGAGGTGAATATGTGAGAAATATAATAATGCAGTCTTTTATTTGCTATATTTAGATTATTTAAAATTTTGTCTATATAATAATATAACATATAAATTGTATATGTAATTGAGTATTTCCGTACGATATTTGATATTTTTCTATAAGAACTGAATACCATTTTAAAAAAAATGCCTATCAAATACCATAATATTGAAATGGAAGAGTCAAGAATTCCAATTTCGGTATTTATGAGAGTATGTTCACCCTTAGCTTTTTGTCTTAACATTTGTGGTTCTTTATTTTTAAATGTCCTTGCATTTTCTAAAGAAAAAATAATATATTTTTAGGAGGAAATATGGACAATAAAATGTGACTAGGATGCAACCCTTGCTTGCTAATGAAACAGACATTAGTCCATTCATATTTTTAGTTTTTATAATATTATTGGATATTTTACGACCACAATAGTTTTTTGAGACAGTTATCAGTTCTAAGGTGTAATTTGAAGAGGAAAAGTGACAATTTTTGCCTCACAACAGGTTGACATGGGTGAATTGTGAATAATACTCCCTCCGGTTCAAAAAGAGTGTCTACTTGTGATTTCTTGGCACCCCCCCCCTGAAAATACTAATTTCTAGGTAAAAATAAGTAATTTAACTAGATTACCATAATTAAATAGGTATTGAGATTTGGTCACTTAACACTTAATAAGGACAAATCTGAAAAAATAAGGTTAATTCTTTCTTGATTTGATAAGTGGACACTCTTTTTGAACAAGAAATAAAGGCTAAGTGGACCCTCTTTTTTATCCGGAGAAGTATTTTTATACTACGTATTTGTTAAACCTAGAAGTGTTTAGACTACTTATTTCATATGTTATTATTATATTTCTCACAAATTCAACCCCACTATCCTCCTCTCCGAAAAAAAAAAAAAAAAAACAAAGGCAAAATTGGTTCCGTTTCTCTTGTTTTGGAACAACCATTAGTAGTAAGGGTATTTTTGAGATATTTGGATAATTGGCGTGCATTTTGAGCAAAAAATGTAACGGCAAGAGCATTTTTTAGCCAAAAAATATAACGGATGGTAAATCTGACTTATTTCGAATAACATAGGGGTATTTTTGGGCGTTTTCCTAAGAATCAATTAACATTCAAATAAAAAAAATGCAAAATGTAATCTTTAATAATACATCGTTTGTAGATGTACTTGTAAGTTGTAACCTCGAGACTTATGAAGCTCGTATTTATTTTATTGCCACTTATTACTTTTGTATGTAACAAAAATAATATAACATTTTTGTATGTAAATCAATTATTTATTGATGATTGTAAAAATATTTATGTGTTTTTGGTATTTTATTATTTTCAGATAATTTCTATTAAGCACTCATTTTCAAAGAAAATATTCATATTGAAGCCAAGTGGCGTAATATGAACAAGACAATTGGTAACAAATTCTATTTGTATAAATATTAAAAATAAATTAATTGACATTAATATATGTACTCACCTAATTTGGTAGATTTGATGGGAGAATATAATTAATTGATATTCTTGGATCTAATTTATAGTCAAGAATACTCCTTTAAATGGTAAGATATAATATAATTCGAAATCAAAAGGAAATATTATTAATTGATATGCTTGGATCTAATTTATGGTGTATTTTATTGGAGAAATAGGTGACTAATTTCTTTTACGGTGGAAATCAATTAAGATTATGGTGGAATTGACTCCTATTTTCAGACTAAATACATAGATTCCAAAAGCTTTTGAAAATTAAGTTTTCCTATTTTATAGGGATTCCTATAATTAAGCATAGTTGTAAATTAAATTAGAAGATATTTTTCTAAAAGCTTTTGAAAATTAAGTTTTCCTATTTTATAGGGATTCCTATAATTAAGCATAATTGTAAATTAAATTAGAAGATATTTTTCTAAAACGCGTTAAAAAATGGTGGTGATTGGCGAACGATAGTATTAAGATCATTAGTTTGAATTAATAAATTTAACGTTTTCCTAATATCAGAAATGTATTGCTACACTTATACGTAAAAATTTTGTCAAAAATTATTATAACATTCAATTTAATAATTATTTAACTTCTCAAACAATAACATAGTATTATTTGTTTTTGGTGCACAAATATTGTAACTTTACAGATTATTGTTGCAATTTAGTTATTGTTACTACATCTATTGGAAAGTTGAAATATAAAACGAAAGTGCAGAGATTTTACCTCCTAATGATGAAATATTGAGTTAGAAGTAATGTTTGTGAATATTTAAATAACGTCTCAAAAAAGTTGGTTAATTACAAATGTGGCATTAATATTTCTGATCTGCTTATCCAATTTAATTTTGAAAGTTTAGATTGAAAATATAGAGAATGGTTTAAATTTGATTTGACATATAGGAATTCTTTGTCATATAATTTATTGAAACGTTTATGAAATATAGAATATTTCATAATTTATTTAATATTCTACTACTTCTATATGTTTAAGTAGAAGCAGTAATGAATTAACAAATTATAATCTCTATGATTCCCTCAATTTCAATAAATTATATGACAGATAATTCCTTTTATGCAACGTTAAATATATTTAGAATATTCTAACGCCTAATATTTAGAACATTTGAAATTTACTATAAATATACCACTTTGACTTTTCTAGATCTTTTTAGTGCAATAAAAGAACATGTGTTAGTAATAAATTAAATAATTTGTATTTTAAATATTATCATATAAAGAATAATATTATTCTTTATGTTGAAATTGAAATATTACCATATATGACATTATATTATATGACGAATAACAATTATATACTATTATTTCTTATATAGAAATTAAAATATTTACACTTCAAATATTACCATTTAAAATTATAACAATATATAAAAAAGTATATCAAGATTCATTCAAATTGAGAAAAAAATCATGGAAGCATAACGTAAGTTTGGAAAGTGAATACTTAATGTCTTTTAGGCCTGGATTTCAGCTCCTAATAGGAGTCTTTTTTTGGAGTCTTAAATGATTTTTTTTTTTAATATTTCCCTTAAATACTCAGAATAGGAGTCTTTTACGTGTGAATCCGCTAGCAACTCTTATATAATGGTGTGGAGTACTCATGAACCAAGAGAAAATAAATAACAAACTCTTCTGTTTATATTACATATAATTTCTTGATTGTTGATTTTTTGTACTTAATCGATGTATTTGCGATAATGAGCTATTCACTTACTTACATTTTGCTTTGTCCTCATTTTTGCAGGACATAGCAAAATCTATCTGATACATCCGATAAAAAGATTTTTAGATCTGTCAAGAAGTTCAAGAAATCAATAATAAGGTATAGTCTCTATCCCTCGATATTCAGCATGTTATGTATTTAATATCACATGATGACTAGCATAATTAAGAACTTTACACATTGGAAGATAACAGTGCAATTGACTTTTGGTTAAGTTATGGGTTTTGTCTCATTATTTTAGATTAAATTAAAGTGTAACAAACAATTTTACTAGATAATTTTTCTTAATATTTTACGGTAAAAGAAGATAGTAAACTTGAATTATATAAGAAGAAATTGAACATTGAGGATGCTGTCCTCAGTGCTTGGTAAATTTAAAATATTACAGTAGAAATAACATCATTTTGGAATCTTAAAAAAATATTTACAATTAAAATTTAATCAGCAAAGTTAATAAAAAATTTCAATGCTAAAAATAAAGTGATACATAATAGAGCTAATCAGCTAATCCAATGCCTTTTTCGCTTTTGCCATTCATATTTCACTGTTTCGCTTGGTCCATTACTTCTATTCTTATTTTACTTTTTGATTCAACTTTGATTAAGAAATTAACCTTTTTTTTTTTTTTTTTTTTTTTGCAAATTCTTTGTTGTTTGTAAATTCTATGTGGCTCTACATTTTCTGAAAATACATGTTGGATTGCATACTTCATTTGATTGTGAAGTTCTTAAATGAAATGATTTACTTGCTATTCAGATTTGATTGTGATAGCTTATGTTGGTTTCATGTCCTTTTAGTGATTTTAAAAAGTATTGTATTTTGCAGGAATAGACTCAACATGTATAGTGACGAGGATATATATGTTTGTGTATGTGTGTGAGACTAAAGTTTATTACCTTTACATATAAACATTTTCATCAAATTAACTTTCTAATTTCTTATCAGAAATTTCTCTTATAATGAAATGTACGGGCCATTGAATTATCCTTTAGATGGTAGTCCTAACAAAGCAAATCCTTGGCAAGTATATATGTTTTCAAGTTTCAGCTTCAAATTGTGTAAACTAAATGGTTAAATTTGTATTAGGTTAGGTTGTGGGTATTATCTCATTATTTTAGACTAAATTAAGTTTAACACACAATTTTACCAAATATTTTTTTAATATTTTATGATAAAATAAGATAGTGAACTTGAGTTATATAAGAAGAACTTGAACTTTGACGATGCCTTCCTCAGTGATTGGTAAGTCAAAAATATTACACTAGAAATAAAAGCCTTTTGGAGTCTCAAAAAGAAATTAAAATCAAAATAATAGAGCTAATCCAATGTTATTTTCCTTATCTTCTTTTTTGGCTTTTGCCACTCAATTTTCACTGTTTTACTCGGTCCATTACTTCTCTTCGTAGTTTTTTTTATTCTAACTTTGATTAATAAAGTAACATGTGATATTTATTTATTCAAATTCTTTTTTTTTTTTAACAATCTCTTTTTTAATATATGTACACTAGTTATAATAATAATAATAATAATAATAATAAAAAAGTCGTGGTCATTGTCTATTTAACATTGTTGTCCACCATTTAATTTTTGCAGACTGTCAAAAGACGTTCCTGACCATTTGCAGTTATTGCAAAGCAAGAGAAATCTTGGTCATTATTTTGTCGGCCGAAGGGTCTGGGATCCCCACTGAACTTATCGATTTTTATTCAGTGTACATCTAGACTTTACATTGGCCTAATTATCCTCCTAAATTTAAAAATATGATAGGCACAGCCCCCTGGACGCTGACACCACATGAATTTTTTTGTCCATGTGGCATTTTTTAAAGGATAAAATATATATTTTTTACTTTTTAAATTCAACAATTATTTGAATCATCTTTTTCGGGTCAAATCTATAAAAAAAGAAACTTGAAAATATTTTGACTATAACTTTTTTATTTACCAAAAGATAATGATATTCTAATCAAGTTATTTCTATATATTTGGTCAGGAAAAGTAAAAATACACAGTAAGAACAAATAATCATTGAATCTAAAAAAGAAATCAAATAAAATATTAACCAAATATTTTATGAATTTGACCCGAAAAATAACTCTATTATTTTGATTTTAATTTCTTTTTAAGACTCCAAAAGGCTTTTATTTCTAGTGTAATATTGTCAAAAATATTACACTAGAAATAAAAGCCTTTTGGCGTCTAAAAAAGAAATTAAAATTAAAATAATAGAGCTAATCCAATGTCATTTTCCTTATCTTCTTTTTCGCTTTTGCCACTCAATTTTCACTGTTTTACACTAGTTATAATAATACTAGTTATAATAATAATAATAATAGTAATAATAATAATAATAATAAAGTCGTGGTCATTGTCCATTTAACATTGTTGTCCACCATTTAATTTTTGCAGACTGTCAAAAGACGTTCCTGACCATTTGCATTTATTGCAAAGCAAGAGAAGTCTTGGTCATTGTTTTGTCGGCAGAAGGACCCGGGACCCTCCTAAACTTATCGATTTTTATTCAGTGTATATCTAAATTTTACATTGATCTAATTACTCCTCTAAACTTGAAAATATGATAGGCATGGCCCCCCTGGACGCTGACAACCCATGGAGGTGGTCAACACGCGCTGTCACATGAATTTTTTTGTCCATGTGGCATTTTTTAAAGGATAAAATATATATTTTTTATTTTTTAAGTTCAATAATTATTTGAATCATCTTTTTCGGGCCAAATCTATAAAAAAAGAACTTGAAAATATTTTGACTATAATTTTTTTATTTGCCTAAAGATAATGATATTCTAATCAAGTTATTTTTATATATTTGGCCAGAAAAAAAAAAATACACACTAAGAACAAATAATCATTGAATCTAAAAAAGAAATCAAATAAAATATTAACCAAATATTTTATGAATTTGACCCAAAAAATAACTCTATTATTTTGATTTTAATTTCTTTTTTAGATTCCAAAAGGCTTTTATTTCTAGTGTAATATTGTCAAGCTTTCATTTCTAGTGTAATATTGTCAAGCTTTCATTTCTAGTGTAATATTTGACAATATTATACTAGAAATAAAAGCCTTTTGGAGTCTAAAAAAGAAATTAAAATCAAAATAATAGAGCTAATCCAATGTCATTTTCCTTATCTTCTTTTTCGCTTTTGCCACTCAATTTTCACTGTTTTACACTAGTTATAATAATAATAATAATAATAATAATAATAATAATAATAAAGTCGTGGTCATTGTCTATTTAACATTGTTGTCCACCCTTTAATTTTGGCAGACTGTCAAAAGACGTTCCTGACCATTTGCAGTTATTGCAAAGCAAGAGAAGTCTTGGTCATTATTTTGTCGGCAGAAGGGTCCGGGACTCCCCTGAACTTGTCGATTTTTATTTAATGTACACTTAAATTTTACGTTGGCCTAATTATCCCCCTAAACTTGAAAATATGATAGACACGGCCCCCCTGGATGCTGACAACCCATGGAGGTGGTCAACACGCGCTGCCACATGAATTTTTTTCTCCATGTGGCATTTTTTAAAGGATAAAATATATATTTTTTACTTTTTAAGTTCAATAATTATTTGAATCATCTTTTTCGGGCCAAATCTATAAAAAAAGAACTTGAAAATATTTTGACTATAATTTTTTTATTTGCCTAAAGATAATGAGATTCTAATAAGTTATTTTTATATAAATATTTTGACTATAATTTTTTATTTGCCTAAAGATAATGATATTCTAATCAAGTTATTTTTATATATTTGGCCAGGAAAAGAAAAAATACACAATAAGAACAAATAATCATTGAATCTAAAAAAGAAATCAAATAAAATATTAACCAAATATTTAATGAATTTGACCCGAAAAAAATAATGCACAGTTGAAATAAATAGTACTTCCATGAAAAGAAAAATACACAATATTTTTGTAAAAAATACACCGTCTAAACTTCATTACTTTTGCTAAACCTTATTTTTTTTAATAAAATAAATAGAATTTCAAGTTGAAACTTTCAACTAAGTTATTTAGATTTGGATCCGAAAAAAGAAAAAAATACATAGCTAAAATAAATAATCATCATATCGAAAAAGAAAAAAACACAATTTGGATAAAATATGCAATGTATATTAAGAAAAACCAATAAGAAATACAATTGGATCAAATAAAATCATTATATTGATTATGTGGCAATTAATAGTTAAAAAATACCCCATTTGGAAGCTGATTTTTAGTTTTTCACCCATCCACGCGCCTAAAAGAGAGTGTATCTACGCTCTTTCTTACATCAATTCGGGGGGTCGCGCTATCATATTTTCAAATTGAGGGGATAATTAGGTCAACATAAAATTTAAAATTACACTGAATAAAAATCGATAAGTTCAGGGGGTCCTACACCTTATTTTGTCCATAAAAAGGATGAAGCAGCCATCCAACAATCTCATCATTTAGTGCATCTCTCCGTTGATTAAAAGGCAAAAAACCAAAGTCTCCTTCACTATTGGTGACTGAGCTCTTCATAAGGTTAGCACATATCTATCTATCTCATTACTTTGTTTTCTTCTAGCATACCTATTATTTGTTTCAATTTTAGTAGATTTTTACACATAAATTTATGTTATTATATGTAGAAGAGCCCAAGACTTTTATAACCCAAAAATAAATTTTTGGAACCAAAATAACCCATTAAAAAAAAAATCAAAATAGGCTTCACGCACAAAATATGTGCATAAAAGGACCAAAGTGTATATTTACACTTAAGTTCTTTTACGAATCTGTGCGTAAAAGCAATAAATCCAGCCTTTATTCTTTGAAAATCACTCAAAATTAAGTTTTTTTTTCTACTTTGACCGAAGATTAGTTACGTTTCTAAACTTCAGAATCTAAATATTTTATATAGAACATAATATCTTTTTAAGTGTACAATAATGTCGGCTCGTTACATCAGGTATACATATGTGTTTGGATCGTCATTTTAGATTTAAAGATAACAAGTTTCCAAACTTATTTTGGAGCACTTTACAACCCCTAAAACGACGATCCAAACATATATGTATACCAGATGTAATGAGCCGACATTATTGTACGCTAAAAAAATATTAAGTTCTATATAAAATATTTATATATCTTCGGTCAAAGTTCGAAAAAAAACTTAAAGATAACAGATTTTCAAACTTACTTTGAGGCACTTACAACCCCTAAAATGACGATGCAAATATATATGTATGCCTGATGTAATTAGCTGACATTATTGTACGCTAAAAAAGATATTAAGTTCTATATAAAATATTTATATTCTGGAATTTAGAAACGTGACTAATCTTCAGTCAAAATACGGAAAAAAACTTTAATTTTGATTGATTTTAAAGAATAAAGGCTGGATTTCAGTGCTTTTACGCACAAAATCTGTGCGTAAAAGAACTTAAGTGTAAATGTACACTTTGGTCGTTTTATGCACATATTCTGTGCGTGAAGCCTTTTTTTTTTTAATGGGTTATTTGGTTCCAAAAATTTATTTTTGGGTTACAAAAGTCTCAGGTCCTGTGTAGAAAGTACTGAGTTCGGATGAACCTGATTTCCTAACTGTGGATCCGGCATTCTTCTCAAGGGAGGAGCTAGTGTAGTAGCTATGGATAACTTTTTGCTCAAACCTTGTATTTGTATTTAAAAATTCATCTTGAATCTAGTAAGGAAAATATGGGTAGTTTGAAGGGAGAGAAATAGGAGAGCTTTTGAAGTAGGAGAGCTTTTGAAGGCCAATATTTGAGTTTCTCTCAATTAAGGAGTATTAAGTTCCCTTATTTACTTTTAGTATGAAAAGAAAGTTCCTTGTTGTATAGATGATTGAGTGGCGTTTGTAGAGAATCCTGTCCTTTTGTAGATTCTTTATTTGTTGGTATACCCCTTGTATATGGCCAATTTGGCCATATTTATGATTGAAAATATACTTAGGCCTCATTTGTTTTCATTAAGATTAAGACGTCTGAATCTGAATGCTCATCTGAATGATTAAGATGTTGTCTCTAGATCTGAACACAGAATGACTAAGATTGTTTGTTTTTCAACATCTGAATATGCATAATGTATTTATTTAAAAATAATAAATATAAAATTCAAAAAAAAGTAATCAGATATTAGAAAATAAATACAAATTTAATAAAATATTATTTTATAAAAAATGATACATTTTTGTTTGCTAGTAATGATGGAGATGCTCTATAGTGGTGGTGGATGGTAGGGTGGGTGAGTGGTGGAGGATGGGGTGGTGAGATCGGTGATGGTGGGAGGTGAGTGATGGGTTGGGGTTCGGGGCAGGGATTGGTGGTGGGGGTGGAGGGGTGGGTGGTAGGGAAGTTGAGTGTGGGTTAGGTTTAGGGTGGGGTGGGGTTGGAGTGAAGAGTGGGTGGTGGTTGGTGGTTGGGGTGAGGATAGGGGTGAGGTTGAGTAGTGGGTTAGGGTAGGGTGGGTGGGGTTAGGTGGGGTAGTGGTGGGAGGTGAGTAATGGCAGTGAGGGTGGGGGTGGGTTAGGATAGGGTGGGTGAGGTTAGGGTGCGTAGTGATAGGAGGTGAGTAATGGCGGTGAGAGTGGGGGTGGGTTGGATGGTAGGTGGGGTTTTGGAGTGGGGGTTGGTGATGGGGGTGGGTAGGTGGTGTGCTGGGGTTGATGTGGAGGGGTGGGGTAGAGTTGGTGGTAAAAATTATTCATACAGAAATACCTCTTAATGATATTAAGACTTTGTTCAAGATCTTAATGATTAAGACATATTCAGAACGAATAAGTGCTTAGATCTTAATGTAAACAAATGCACTTAATCACTTACGGTCTGACCCATTCAAATTCAGACCTCCGTTAAATGCAAATAAATGAGGCCTTACTTGATTATATATATATAAAAAAAGGTCTAGTAAGCAAAAGAAATTATAGTTCAGAATCCATAAACTAAAAATCTTGGCTCTGCCTCAGATCCCACTATTTCATTTAGGAAACTGTTGTGATCTTTGAAATATTTCACAACTAAAAGGGATCTTGCCTGTGCACTATGGGTGTGTTTGGTAGGAAGGAAAATGTTTTGCTACTTTCCCTTGTTTGGTTGCACTCAATATTTTGAAAAATGATTTCTTATGAAAAATGCTTTCCACAAAATAGGAAAAAGTTGTTTTCCTTAAAAATTAGAGGGAAAATATTTTCCGGATCAATAAAAATACACCAACATATCCCTCAATTCACCCCTTTACTATACATCCGACCCCCTACCTGCATACCCACCTACCCCTACCTCCCCCGCCTACCCCCACCCCGGTCTGCCCCTAACCTCCACAACCGACCTACCCCCACCCTGCCTACTTACTGTTCAAAAAAGAAGATCAAACAGAGACTGACAATTTCACTATGCCTCCGATTATTGGAGTATATTTTTGAAACTGCCAGTGCTTTTGGAAATATGTATACCAATACACTCTGAATAATGAACATGTATGATTATTTACAGAGCAATGTTGGCCCCCGCCCACCCACCCCCACCTCCCAGCCCGCCTATCAGAATTTGCATTCCAAATCTAAAAACCTCATAGTATTTTTCTTTGAATATATGCAAATGTTCTTAAAATGACATTTTTTAACTTGTATACCAAACACAAAAAAATGAATAGGAAAATCACTTATTTTTCAAAAAATATTTTCTTGGAAAACATTTTCCGTCTTATCAAACACACCCTATAGCTTGAACTTCATTCTATTATATCAGGCATTGCTATAAAAGTTGTATGATAATTTATGAGTCTACTTTCTCCAACTAGACTAGAAGATTGAGGTGCAGTTCTCAATACCTTGTACTTTGGACACAAACTTACTAATCACTGAATTTCGGTCCGCATAAAATAATCATATCATTCAACACTTAAAGAGCTTCTCCCCTCAAGATTGAAAATAGTTAACCACGTTTGTTTTTGGTGACAAAATAAATGCAAAGTCTTGGATCCTCAGCTCGGTAGGAGTTATTTGTTGGCCTAAAACAATGCAAAGATACTGGTGTGATATTGTCTCCTTTGGACGAGCTTATATGTAGCAGCTTCTTCTTTGTTCGGCTATCATATATCATTGTTACCGTGTTTCCCACACATAATATGTTCAAGAATTTGTTCACATTTGGCATGTAATTTTCTTTATCTCATCCACATTTGGCTTCTTTTTTTTTTCTTTTTTTTTTTTCCCCTTCTGCGGATACCTTCTGTATAATGTTCAGGCCAAAAGAAAAAAAAAAAAATCTCTGAGTTGGATTGCAGTCATCGTTTTGTTTTAGTAGAACTTCATTCCAGTATGTTAATTTTTCTTTGTCCTTGCTATGTAACATTCTTTATCTCATCCACATTTTGCTTTTTTCTCTTTGCAGATACCTTCCGCATTTGTGTCCTGGCGAAAAACAAAAAAATCTCATTTGGATAGCAGTCAGCGTTTTTGTTTTAGCAGAACTTCATTCCAGTATGTTTAAGATATTTTTCTTTGTCCTTGCTATGTAACATTCTTTATCTCATCCACATTTCATTTTTTTTCTCTTTGCAGGACAAAATAATCTCAGTTGGATAGCAGTCAGCGTTTTGTTTTAGTAGAACTTTATTTTCAGTATGTTTAAGAAATTTCTCTTTGTCCATGCTGTGTAACATTCTTTATCTCATCCACATTCCACTTTTTTCTCTTTGCAGATACCTTCCGCATTTGTGTTCGGGCGAAAAACAAAAAAATCTCAGTTGGATAGCAGTCAGCATTTTTGTTTTACTAGAACTTTATTTCTAGTATGTTTTAAAAAATTTTTCTTTATCCTTGCTATGCAACTTTTTTTATCTCATCCACTTTTGGCTTCTTTTTTTCTTTTGGAGGTACCTTCTATATTGTGTTCGGGCAAAAAAAAAAAAAAAAAAAAAATCTCTCAGTTGGATCGCAATCATCGTTTTGTTTTAGTAGAACTTCATTTCCAGTATGTTTTAAGAAATTTTTCTTTGTCCTTGCTATGTGACATTCTTTATCTCATCCATATTTCGCTTTTTGCTCTTTGCAGATACCTTCCGCATTTGTGTTCGGGCAAAAAGCAAAATAATCTCAGTTGGATAGCAGTCAGCGTTTTGTTTTTAGTAGAACTTTATTTCCAGTATGTTTAAGAAATTTTTCTTTGTCCTTGCTATGTAACATTCTTTATCTCATCCACATTTCACTTTTTTCTCTTTGCAGATACCTTCCGCATTTGTGTTCGGGCGAAAAACAAAATAATCTCAGTTGGATAGCAGTCAGCGTTTTGTTTTAGTAGAACTTCATTCCAGTATGTTTAAGAAATTTTTCTTTATCCTTGCTATGTGACTTTCTTTATCTCATCCACATTTGGATTTTTTTTTCCCCTTTGCAGATACCTTCTGTATTTGAGTTTGGGAGAAAACAAAAAACAAAAAAATCTCTCCGTTACTAGCAGTCATCATTCTGTTTTAATAGAACTTCTTTTTCAGTACATAAGATATCTTCTACCGTACTGATAAAGGTATGTTTAAGAATCTTTTTAAAATTTGCTCTTGCTATATAACTTTCTTTATCTGATCCACATGTTGCTTTTTCTTCTTTCCAGATACCTTCTGTATTTGTGTTTCGGGAAAAGACAAAAAAACAAAAAAATCTCCCAATTGGAGACATTGTCTTTAGCAAAACTTCATTCCCAATACATTAGATCTCTTCTACATTACTGGTAAAGGTATGCTTAAGATATTTTTCTTTCTTCTTGCTATATTTTCTTATGTCATCCAGATTTGACTTTTTTCTTCCTTCATAAGTATCTCATCCACATTTGTTGATTGATTAAGAAAATTTGAGAGAAAAAAGGGCAAATTAAGACACATACCATACAGATGAATACATAGCACAAAATGACCCAACTTATCGAAATTTGCTCGTTTATGCCAAATTGCCAAACTTAATAAAAAACTTTGCACATTGTAGCCAACAACATAAGTATGTCTTTTCCTCTCTCACGTGAACTTTTTCCCATCTCCTCCTGATTTCCACCACATTTCGTGGAGACAAATGTTAAAACGACAACCTTTTATTCCTTATTTTTCTGTTTTACAATGAATACAAAATGCAGTTTATCTAACCTATGCAAAGGATCTATACTTGGAATGTAATTAATTACTGTACATAAGTTTAGGCTATGATTTTTGAATTCGGAAAAGGGTAAAAAATGCCCTTAACGTATTGGAAATGGTTCAAAATTGCCCTCCATCCACCTATTGGTTAATATATGCCCTTTCCATCCACCTATTGGTTCATAAATGCCCTTAACGTTTGATTTTAGTCTAAAATTGTCCTTCCTTTTAACGGAAGATGATGTGGAATATATGAGCTTTTTCATTAAATACGTGGCCATAGTTTATTGGTCCACCAATTAATTTTCAAAATTATAATTGATCTCATCATCAATAGCTTTTTTCCAAAACTTTTTCAGAAACATTATGAATAACAAGACCAAATAAAATATTATCTCTTTTTGAAAAAATTCTCTCGACATAACTCTAGCAAGACACCATGACCCCCACATTTTCATAAATTTAAGACGGAATAATATTTTCATAACTCATGACACCGTAACCCCCACATTTTCAAAACTTTTAAGATAAGGGAATAATATCTCCATAACTCATAAGAAGTATTGCTTATTTTCTCATAAGATATCTCATCTTAAAAATAAGGCACAATATATAAACAAGCCCTCAAACTTGGCCTCAGCTGTCAAGTATGCCCTCCAACTTTGAGTGTGCATAAGTAGGCACCTCAACTTGTATAAAGTTGAACACGTAAACACAAATGCTGACATGGCACTGACGTGATATTGACATGTCATATAAATTTGGAGGTGTCTAGATGATCATTTTGTAAGTTTGAGTGTTCAACTGACAAAGTGGAGACAAGTTAAGGTGCCTACTTGTGCACACCTAAAGTTAGAGGGCATACGTACCAGCTGAGACCAAGTTTGAAGGCCTGTTTATGTAGTATGCCTAAAAATAATAAGCTAATAATATAGTTTCACCCAAATAATTATATAAAGTTACTCATACTATGTCATCATCAACAAATATTTTTAGGAAAGTAATATCTTTATTAAGAGTTGGATAAGAAATTATAATCTTAATAAAAGATCTCCTAAAACGAGTATAATTTGCATAGTTTATATAATACACATAAGATGAGAATAGTAGGTACAGCTACTAGCAATTTCAATATTTATATTAAGAACTTTTTCATTTTAAGAACTTGATTAGTTCTTGAATCACCAACATAAATAAATCATTCTTCTTCAACTTGGGTGTAGAATACAAAATTAATTTGTTAGCACAAACATGCTTAGTAACACCATGGCTGATGGCCTAACACTCAATCTCTCATATAAGCAACAAGATTCACTTGAGAAATGACCAAAACAATTATATCATCCGCTTAGCGAAATTTAATTTTACTTTGCAGGATTATCATTTCTCTAAATCTTCTTCTATATTGATGAATATATGATGGCTTAGCGCCACGCACAAAACGATTATAATTTCCATTAAAAAATTTATTATTGACGGCAATACATAACAGTATGTAGTTGAAATATTGCTTTTGATATTGTGCATCACTACCTCTAAACTCCATGAAAGGTGCGTCAACTATCAGTCAAAAGTTCAATCAACTAAACCATCAAAGTCAAATTAAGCCACACAAGAAAAACCAACCACTATTTCAATATTAAGTCAAATGACCAAGAGCTATGCAAATATTAGTACTTCCACAAAAAATACAATATACCAAGGTCTTCAAATATAATTTGTTACCACAAAAATCTCACATTTGTAAGGTCTAAATTATAATAAACACTTTTTTTTTTTTGATTAACTGCCTAACCCATAAAAGTAACTATTATCAAATATATTTAGCTAGCACTAGTTCTTCAAATTAATAGAAGATAAAGAGGCCTCAAAATTATTTGTAAAAACACAAACTTTATTCATTACATACAGGATGCCCAGACAACAACTAATGCTTCTTTATTCGTAAAACTTAACCCCTTTGCATGCTAATTCATTAACATAACTGAAAAGTTGTTACCTCATCAACTATTGTAATCCATCCATGCATGTTATATTGTAAATCGTATTCTCCGTAAAATTATAGTATAAAATATCCTTAAGATTGTTGGAAATCTTACGGAAAATACTTGATCACAAACGTTGTCGGAAAATAGTTAATCACGAACCTTGCAGAAAATTCTTGAAAGCTTGAGGCATGTCAATTAAGACATCGTCCTTAAGGATATTTCGCCCGGTATGAGGGTATCCCTCAGGATTCAATAAACTTTTCTAATACAAAACTAAGAGCCAGTAGCTAATAAAGATTTCACGAAGTAGAAAACCCAACACACTATGATCTATAAGGAAAATATATTTTTGTATATGTCTCTTGGTATTTCTATATTCAACATGAGCACAGGAAGGATACATGTAAAATGAAGATGACTAACCAATAGACTAAACGTTGGCAACAAACCAACGTTACCAGCTTCAATTGCTCAGTAAAATACTTTAATGATAGCAATTCAATTATATTAATAGAATGAATAGGAATAAAGATTAGCAAAGAAACAAATCTGATAGCTAAGAGTAATGACTCCAACGGCTATACTCAAAGTTAATAGTAATAACGAGGATTAAAACGCTAATCATAATAGCTAGAGTCCGTTACTATTGGAAGCCAAGCATTAGAAATATCTTAAAGAATAATAATAGAGTAAAGAAGAATTTGGACATTTCCTTTTGAGATGTCTCATTGTTTTATTTCAACACATTTTCCCTTTTAACTAGAACATGGCAGGCTGCTTTGTGACCCTTCTTCCCAATCCATCCAATAAATAGCTTCAGGTGCAAGACAGAAAGGATTGCGAATACCCAAAACAAGGGTAAAGAAGAATAGGAAATAATAATAGAGTAAAGAAGAATAGGAAAGGAATGCTAATATACAAAACAATGAGTGCGAATAGGAAGATGAAACCTGGCAGCATGGTTTAAGCTGTCAGACGTAGAATGTTGGATGGATTTTCAGCAAAGAGGATTGGAAGAGTGTAAGCAACTGCTTCCTATGTTCTTAGAAATTAGATGAAGTCCATAAATATGAGCTGAAGCATTCCTAGATCCAATTGCCACTTGCCTCTAAGGCTAAACTTTGAAGTCCATAAATACGAGCTGTTACCGTCTTGAAGTATTCCTAGATCCAATTGCCACTTCCCTCTAAGGCTAAACTTTGAAGTCCATAATAATGAGCTGTTCTTTGTATGATGAACTCAAGTGCTCAACTCAAACGAGCCAACTCCAACTTTAGTTAGATGAAAACTAGGTTCTATCCACTTACTAAATAGCCGTTTGGCCATAGATTCCAAATATTTTTCACTTTATTTGAAATTTATGGCGTTGGAGTTGAAGATGGAATTGTGTTTGGTAATACTTTTTGTAAAGATTATTTGGTGTAATGTTCAAGTTCAAAAGTAAAAGTGAGTTGGAAAACAGGTTATAAGTTATTTTTCAAATTTAAAACAAAACTTCAAGTTGGATTTAGAATTTTCATGGCCAAACACTGATCTTTAAATAAAGTGAATAATTATTTCGGAAAAAAGTGAATAATTTTCATGGCCAAACGGGTCCTAAGAGTATAGAAGTCTTGTTGCATTTGATATGTGAGAAAATTTTCATGGGCGAACAACTTTGTTCTTGTTGTCTTATTTGTATTTGATTGTTATTATGCAGGAACAAATAAACAAAAGAAGAAAGAAGAGAGCAACCATACTGAACGAAAAGACTGATCAGTACAAAGATTGAAAAAAGAAGCAAGGTTGACGAGCAAATGGCCTTAGAAAGTGTGGGATTAATTACAGAGGCAGTTGTGAACTACATAGTCAAACCAATTGGACGACAACTTGGTTATCTGATGTGTTACAGGAGCAACATTCAGAATTTGAAAAATGAAGTGGAGAAGTTGGGTCAGCTTAGAGCAGATGTGAAGCAATCGAAGAAGGAGAAGGAGAGAAATTTGGAAAATGTCGGAACCGTTATTGAGGGTTGGCTCAACGAAACAGATGGCATCCTAGAGAAGACCACGTTTTTTGAAAAGTGAAGCTGAAATTGGAAAGGGGTGTCTAAGTCAAGGTTTGATTTCACGTTATGTGGTGAGTAGGAAAGCTAAGAAGATAGTTGACACTGTCATCAAACAACGAAATGACGGGAGCAAGTATGAGAAATCTTCCCATTCTGCTCCTCCTGTTACGGCTTGCATTGTAAGCAAGAAAGAATCTGATGAGGATGATGGTACGTCAAGACAATTAATCTTGGCAGATATCATTAAAGCGCTAAATGATGAGGAGATCAATATGATTGGGATATGTGGTCCAGGTGGTGTTGGGAAGACGAGGATGGAGAAGAAAGTTATTGCAAAGGTCAAAGGGGAAAACTTGTTTGATGTGGTTGTGTTCATAAGTGTTTCCCAACAATTCAAATTGGAAGAGCTTCAAGACTTAATTGCAAAACAATTGGGTCTAACATTTGATGAACAGGATAAGAACATCAAAGCTGTCAGACTAAATACAAGACTAAAGAAAGAGTATAAAATTCTCATAATATTAGATGATGTTTGGAAAGAACTGAATTTAGAGGAAATAGGAATTCCTTTGGGGGATGACCACAAAGGTTGTAAAATCATGCTATCATCGAGAAGTAGTGAAGTATGCCTTTCTATGGTTCAGAGTGTGGAGAACATTTTCACCATAGAGTCATTGAATGATGAAGAATCCTGGGATCTCTTTAAAAGAAATGCTGGTGATAAAGTTAATGATCCTGCCTTCAATCAAATTGCACAAGAAATTTCAAAGGAATGTGGGGGGTTACCCCTTGGAATAATTACTGTTGCAAAAGCGTTGAAACAAAAAGAAAAAAAGCGCTGGGAAATTGCACTTAAACAGCTAAAATCAGTCCTTCCAATAAACATCACAGGATTGGGAGAGGTATATAAATCCTTGAAGTTGTCCTACGATTATCTAGAAAACGATGAAGCAAGGAAGTTATATCTGCATTGTTGTTTATTCCCAGAAGATTACTCTATACCCCTGGAAACTCTTGCCAGACGTGGAATGAGTTTGGGCATGTTTGCACACATTAATAGTCTTGAAGATGCTAGGGACACGGTGGAATCATTGGTTGATATGCTCAAAAATTGTTTCCTGCTACAAAAAGGCGAAGACGATTGCTCGGTCATAATGCACGATGCTCTTCGAGATTTAGCAATATATATTACATCCAGAGAACAACATATTTTTGGGATAAACCATAATTTAAAGGTAAATCAATGGCCAAGAGATATTCACCATGAAGAGGTGACTTGCATTTCAGTATGGTCAGAGACAACGGTAAAGCATCCAAAGACGCTAAATTGCCCAATATTGGAATTCTTAGAAATAAAAGCAGGGGGTATTTCTTATCTGCATGATGATATTTTCCTGAGTACAAAAGCCCTCAAAACAATCGAAGTGTCTGGCATGCAATTTTCACTTATGCCGTCATCAATTGGATTGTTAACGAATTTGCGCATGTTAGGATTGTTTCGATGCGAGATGGAGGATATATCATCGATAGGTAAATTAGTTAACCTTGAGATTCTGAGTATAAGAAAGTCAATATTTAGTGTTTTTCCAGCTGAACTAGGAAAGCTTGAGAAGCTCAGGTTATTGGATTTATACAAATGTCGATTTATTGAAACAATTGAACCAGGTGTTCTATCAAGTTTTCTTGAGTTAGAAGAACTTGATATTAGAGGATGCAAGGCAGTTGAATGGGAAGTCGAAAATAAAGTGGAACAGAATAAAGTCGAAAATGTCTCACTAGCTGAACTACAGGTGATGACGAGTTTGACCACGCTAAGAATTGACATATCTGACAGAGTTATCCCAAAGGATGTAAGTCTTTCTGGTGGGCTAACAGGGTTTTTTATATGCATAGCGTCGTATGATAATAATAGAATTCCTTTTGAAAGTTATGATCCCGAATGCTCCAAGAAGGTGTGGTGTAGTTCTAATGCAGAGCATGTAGTGGATTGGATAAGCAACATTGTAGTGGATGCTGAAGAAGTCATGTTGCGGGAAAGTGTAACAAGCCATGTAATTGATTTATTGGCGAAAAAAAACTTCCAGCATGTGAAGTTCTTAGATGTTAGCTTTTGTAAAGAATTGTTGTATCTTGCAAAAATGTCAGATTATCCCTCCAAGGCTCCAAGTCAATATACTAATTGTTTTGCCAACCTCGAACGCCTCAGCATCAGAAATTGTGAGGAAATTGTTTATTTGCTCTCAATGCCATTAGTGTCCACAACTTTGCCACTTCTTGAAAGTCTAGAAATAGACACGTGTAAGAAGTTAGAACAAGTGTTCCTTCTAGAGGAAGATAATCTGAGTGGTGGGCATGGAATTAGCCAGATGGATAAGGTCAAGTTCCCCAGATTGGAGACAATAAAGCTTCGAAATTTAGGGGCGCTAAAGGGTTTTTGCAATGGGACTCACAACATCGAGCTCCCTAGCTTAAGTTCCTTGAGGATCACGAATTTACCCAACATCAGAGGATTCTTCTCTAGCCATAACAACCAAAGTGCTAACATGCATTTCCTTTTCAGGGAAAAGGTGCGTAACTTACCCCTAATTTACTTAGTAGTATCAATTATTAATTTTATTTTAGTAGGCGTTTCGCTATAAGAATTATTTACTTTATTCCGGAATTTTTTTCACTTTTTTCACTTTTCAGCGTTACACAGCTCCAACTCTAAAATTCCAAAAAAAGTAAATTTTTTTTTTTGATATCTATGGACAAACGGAGCCTTAGTCACAAAAGATACCACTAGCAATTATGCGCGAAATTGTAGCTTGCTGCCTTTTATCAAGTGGGTCTAATATTTATTAAGAGAGTGTTTGGATGGGTTATTTTAAGTGTTTTTTGGGCTTTTAAGCTCCTTTTTTTACTTTTTGTGGCGGAAAATATAAAAGTGTTTTTAAATACTTACTTTTAGGTAAAAAAATATAAAAATAAGCTAAAAGCCAAAGTGGGGTATTCCTAACTTATGACTTTTAGCTTATAAGTTATTTTTAAAAAGTGAGATTTTTCCCTTACACCAACCCCCACGCCCACCCCCGGCGCTCCACACCTCACATTTTCTATTTCATATATTTTATCTTACTTTTATTTAAAAAATTATAAAAAGTGGGAAATTTTTTCTTACCCACAACCCCACTCCTGCCCCCCTCCCCCAAACCCACCCCTGCCCCGTCAAATTTTCTATTTCATAATATTTAATTATAAATATGTGAAAAAATTATAAGCATTATACTTAAAATAATATTACATTCATATAATATGGGCTAATTCATCACCAATCACCTCATTTATCATTCAACCTATATTTTACCCACATGAAATATGGACGGTTAAGACCCAACCCATTTTTATTCAAACCATTTTCAACCTGCTAAATCCAACCAAACCCACCCATTTGCCACTCCTGGAGTAGCATCATGCCAGAGAAAATAAAATTACTTATGGTGGATTTATTTTTAATCTCATATGCGCAAATATAAGTATGAACATGTTACTAATCTAGAGATTATAGTTTTAGACATAGTTTTAAGGCCAAACTCATATACGGTCACCTAAACTTGTTCGATACTTAAGGAGGATTAGTACTTATTGACCACTTATACCACTCAAGATTTGTACCCATTAAACATTCTGCTGTAAAGGATTAGTGTGTGTTTCCAGGTGCATACAACCAATCAACAAGGGACACCTGGAAATTTTATTTTAATAAAGAAAACATTTCGTTTATAAATCTTTTTAAGAACTCACACCCCACTGCTCCCTTCTCCTTCCCAAACTACATCCCGAAAAGCTTCCTTCTTTCTTTATTCTTTTGGCATCTGATTTTCCCTTTTCTCATGTTGTCTTCTGGTTTTTTCTTTCCCCTCTTTATTCTTCTTATTCTCTTCCATTCTTTTTCCTTCTTATCTTGTGTTCTAATTTTTCTTCCCGGGATGATTCTGGTAGTTGTGAAGCAAAGTATGGTAATGATCATGTCATGGTCTCTTTTTAACACCTTGGCCATTTAAAAGTTTAGAAATTAGTCATAGCGGCAAATCTGCAATTTCGAAGAATTGCTCAAGATATGTTTCCCCATCTAGTGAACCGTCTGGGGAGATAATTATAGGTGAAAGTATGAAGTGAATTAAAGGAATTGAAGTAATGGAGTGGAAAAAATGAAAATGTTACTGTACTGATTTCACTGGTTAGCTAAAAGTGTTTAATTGGTACCTACAATTTTTCGTAATTGTAAGGGGGTGTTTGGTTCGTAAGGGATTAGTTATACATGGATTAGTAATATAAAAATTATTTCTTGTTGGGTGTTTGGTTCACTGGCATTAAATTGAATATATAAGATATTATTTAATATATTTATTTATTTTTAAACTAAAGAAGTAATGAATTTAAAATTATACCCTTGGATAGTCTTCATAGTTTTGTCCTTTTGGTACTTTATCCATGTATAAGTTATACATTGATTAGTTATTCCATGTTGTTGGTGGTATAAAATAATACACCAATTGGTGTATTAAGTTATACATGACTCAATTTACAACCAAACATTGGATAATATTATACCAGATTATATACCATGATTATTTTTCTTATACATGAACACTAAAGTGTTCAATTAGACTAGCTGACTACGCATTGTCCAGTTGTTAAAACGAAAGTATGCGACAAATTTAATAGTAGAAGTATTGAAATAAGGCTAACATGTTACGAATGTGTCTTGATGTACAAATTGAAATTCTCGGTGGTAAGAACCTTGAGCCAAGGAATGTCTGGTTTGCATTCTCTCTCTATCTTTTCTATTCATATTTGCTTTAAGTGTTTGGCATCAATATTCATGTCCATTTTTAGATTTTCCTTCTGACATAATATATTGGGCTTATAAAATCATATCAAATGAGTAAATTATAGTTCATAAACAAGGTATTGGAATATTCTAAGGGATCTCATTAATAAATCGCATATCTCCATATTCTTTTTATAAATAAATGTTTGTGATTACATGCTATCACAAACTTTTAAATACACATAA
The DNA here is from genome assembly GCF_029784015.1 of Lycium ferocissimum. NCBI lineage: Eukaryota > Viridiplantae > Streptophyta > Magnoliopsida > Solanales > Solanaceae > Lycium > Lycium ferocissimum. The sequence continues at coordinate 391,654 of NW_026713599.1, read as the reverse complement.
CTTTACAAAGATCCACTGATCCAATCAATAATCAATAGTATTTTGTTTAGATCTAATATTATGGGTATTTTTTTTCCATGGGTGGTTAAAACAGTTGAAATCAATACTTGTAATTTCTACCTTTTAAGTGAATTTGGGATTTGAAATTAAAATTTCAAGTTGAAGTTGATTCTTTAATATAATCAAAACTTCTTTGAAGTCACATTTCTTAGTGTACCTAAATTATCGTCGGTCCTAAACAATTTTTTTGACGTCGACACGGGGTGTGTGTTTTTATCTTAGAATTTAATATTTATGTTTTGTTTGTGTTTTTTTTGGTGTATTTGGCATAAACTATATTTTACCTCAACTTTTATTTTTAATTTATTTTAAATTTATTTCATTGTATTCTTTCTTTTTCTTTTTTTTGAAATCACAAACTTGGAATTGAATTTCTACCTTTTAAGTGAATTTGGCAGGAAGTTTGAAATTAAAATTTCATTTGAAATTAAAATTTCTAATGATGCAATGTTGATGCTAGTTTCATTCAAATATCATTAATCTGGCATTGCAAGAATCTCCCTCCTTATTTGTTTATTGATCCTGTGAATGATCTCGAATTATTACTTCAAATTTGAAACAGAATGCAGAGAAAACGTTGCAACTCCCTATCCTCATTTGAAAGAATTGAAGCTATATGGACTGCCAGATTTGAGGCATGTTGTTTCACTGAATATGCAAAAGTGTATACCTAAATTATCAGTTGATGTAGGCTGCTGCGAGAGACTCTTCTCTTCGCTATCTGTAGATAAGGATTTTACCAGCACGTTGAAAAATTGACATTTAAGCATTGTAAGGAGATGGAACAAGTATTTGTTGTAAAGGATAATGAAGTGGATGGAGCTGATCAAAGTCGAATCCCTGACATCCAGTTCCCGAGTTTGCGACAGTTAACCCTTCACGATTTACAAGCACTCACGAATTTTTGCAAGGGGGTTAACAACATTGAGTTCCCAAGTTTGAGGATGATTTTTGACTTGAACAACATAAACGGTTTTGTGATTTGGAGAGCAATCCAGTGGCATGAATTTCATATATCACACAATGCCTTTTTCTCTTAAACTTTGAAAAATGTTTTCTTATTTGTTTCTAAATCTTTAGATGATGTAAAATAAGCACGCATGATACTATCAAAAGTCAATGTATAGTTAATAAATAACCTTTTTTTGGAAAAACAAAAATGAAGTATTTTTATTTTGTTTACTAGAAACTAGAATGATAATTTTTCATACAAATTATTATTTCTATTTGAAATCAATCAAATATATGATGTAACCACTCAATTCCTTGAAGTTTTCAACCCAATCATTAATAATAAGGGTAAAATAGAACAAATTGGCAACTCTTGATTTTTCAAATTAGATGAAAAATGGACAATGTTTTTAGTTGCTACCAATTGTTAGTTTTCCTCATTGTGTTATTTCTTCAATACTAGCTTTAGCGGTGCGAGAGGACTTTTAGAATTTCAATTTACTTTAAGCAAAGATCTAAAAGTTTCACGTTGCATAACTGAATCTTACCCAAAAAAATAATTCACTTTGTCTTATCTCAAGACATCTCTGTTCTCGAATGAAAATAGATGGAATTTTTTAATCAAAACCTACTTGAAACTATAAAACCTAGTATAATGTCATTTTGAATATAAATTTAGACTTTGGAAGAAATTACGTGAAATTTCAAGTCCTAAACAATCTAGGCTTTTTTTGAATTAGTCTTCAATATTCTCATGTAATTCAAAGTTGGATCAATGATTATTAAATTATTTTTGTTGGAGCATGTCTCTCTCAATGTATATCAAACTTGACATCATGAAGCACATTTTTTCAATGGTTGATACACATTTTCAATTGTTGATGCACTTCTCATCAATATCTTCCATTAACTTTCATGTGGAGCATTCTCTCCAATTTTTAGAAAAGAATCTCTTCCTTTATGATAGAGCTTGCACCTTTAACATTCTCAACAATTCAACTTGTCTAATTTGTAGTCAATTGGCGTGTGTTTACCAACATAATCTTTAATTCCTTCCGATTCTTTTATCTTTTGAATCTCAAATTTAACATTTTAAACTTGCATCAACCTTCGGAGATGGAACAAATATTTGTTCTAGAGGTGATCGAATACTAATTTGAAGGGCGTAATTACCCCAAAAATAACTCAGTCATAATCTCATAATATCAAAGACATTTTCCAATTTTCTTTACACAAGAAAATAGGTAGTAATACCCTATTTATAATGCAAAACCTACTTTAACTAAAAACTAGAAAACCAATTCCAATATTATCTTTACTATAAATCCTATTTAGACATAAATAAATAAAAACTAGCAAATACTCACTCCATTCCAAAATAAGTGTTCTTTTAAGGCTTTTTATTTTGTTCCAAAATAAGTTCCCAAGTATTTCAAGAGAGTTGATTCTTCTGGCTTTAACAATAATCAAGAATCATTAAATAACTTTTCTTTTTCTAAGCATTAATTAGGGGTAAGAGCAATCCAGTGACAAAAATTTCCTTTTGGAACTTTAAGGTGAGTAAACAAATTCTAAAAATTAAACAATTTAGGTTTCCTATCCGACTTTAAATAAGTCCTCAACATAAAACCGTGGCCTGTGAGAATTATCATTAGATCATTTAGTTTGGAACTTACCTTGTAAGTACTGCACCATTAAATAAATCACTGCTTAGACTTAAATTTCATTTTTCAGTTTATTCTATATGTTCTATTCTATATGTACCTTATCATTTGTCATGTGAAGAGTGCTGAACTTATTAAAAGTTCATTGCATTTGGTATTTGATTAAGTTGGACTTCGGTAAGTTTGCACCTTTCGTGGAAATACTAAAGAAATGACCTGATGGGCAATACCCCATTTGCAGTGAAATGTTGCAATATATGCAAAATGTGTGTACTTCGTCAAGAGTTTTAATTTCTTCAATGTTTACCGAATTTCCAACCCAATCACAGTATGGTCTGTTCGAATTGATTTTTCAGGTCTCATTTGGAGGTTTGAAGGTTCTGGGACTCTATGGATTAGACAGTGAGTTATGGTTCCACCAACTTTGCTCAAGGACACCGACCTTCAGAGAATTGGAAGAATTAACAATTTACGAATGCGACAAGATAAGGAACTTGTTTTCTTCTTCTTCAATCGGGGCCTTGGTGAATCTGAAGGAACTAGTGATAGACGGCTGCTCACAGATTGAAGCTGTAATTGTAGATGATGAAGAAGGAGAGGGAATGAGCATGAAGCTTCAATTTCTTAAATTGGAAAAATTAAGGCTGATTGCCTTACCAAAGTTGGGAAGCTTTAGCCAAAGCAAACATGCTCTACAATTTCCCTCGCTGGAGAGCTTGTGTATCTGCAATTGCGGTGAAATGCAGACCTTTGCCCAAGGATACATAAATACACCAAGATTGAAGGACTTTCAAATAAATTTTGAATCCTTTCCGGTGAATGACATAAATAATTCCTTACGCCATCAATTTGAGAAAAAGGTTTGTTGTGCAATTCCTTAAATTGGTACTTACAATCAAATGTAATGATGTTTGTCTTTGTCCTTTCGTCTATTTGGTCTGTTCCACTTCATCGATGTGGCAAAATTTCCTTTTCAAACTTCAAGAAAGTGCACACTTTGTAATCTTGCTTCATAATTGGACATTTTGAAATTATAATTATTAAGAGCATAAAGTCTATTATAATTGGATAGAGATAGTTCTAATGTATTGTATTGCTTCAATTTCATAAGGTACCCTTTTTCTCCATGACAAATTAAATACCCATTAGATCAACCCAAGCTCTATCGTTTTATTTCAAATTCTTATATTCATTTGAGTTTTATTGCTGCCGATTATATGAAATAATTAATCAAGTTATCGTGTTGGTTTCTATTTCATTTATTCATTCCTATCTTGGCTCTTTTTTTCACCACACTTTTCTCCAGCATGCAAAACAAAAGGAAGAAGTAGCAGAAACAATAGTCACGGAAGAAGAGGAGGATGATGTGCCACAGGAAATTGTAAGAATTCACAACTAGCTTTCTTTATTTTCACATGTTCTTGTATCTATTTGATTTTATCAGTGCCGATTTTATGACATAATTAATCAAGTAATCGTGTTGGTTTCTATTTTCATTTATTCGTATTATTTTTATTACTATTATTATTTTCTTAACAACGCTTTGTTCTAGCATGCAAATGATGAAGAAATGGAAGAAGTAGCAGCAGATCAAATAACAGTTGAAGTAGAGAAGGATGAGAAAAAAGAAATAATGGAAGAAGAAGCAGAGCAAATAACAACTGATCATGGTAGCAACCTTATTTTCAACGACAAGAATTGAAAGTGCAGAAGAGGAATCCTACAAGTCTATCACGTATTCTAACTCGTGTAAGCTTCACTGTTTTTCTTTTCTGAAAAAAATTATATATTCCAACAGTTCGCTAATCTTTATACTCCTTTAGCTTCTCCTTGTAAAGACCTGTGCCTGTGTGGTTGAATACCTAATTAGATTGCTCTTTATGAGCTTAGTTGTACACATTTAAGGACACTCTTGAATTAGACTTCAGTTAATTATCTCTTTTTTCCAAAAAATAATGCTATATCTTTTTTTGAAATGTTTAGTTCTATTTAGGAAAGCACTAACTTTATTACAGAGTTATTAAGCATGTACCTTGCTAAGGGATCAATTTCCCTAACCTAAAAATTTTCAAATAGATCATTCGAAGAATTGTCATAGTTGGATGATCCAGATGGAGTTGAAGTAAGAAATAACTCTACTCGTAGCTAATTTTGGTCAAATCTCATGAGTTTTGTACACATCATTATCTTCAAATGAATTGACGTTTTTGTCAAGTTTGAGCCTTACATATGCGCAAGTTTTATAAAGTAAGAGTGTTGGGACAAACTTATGGTGTGAATATGTGCTACACATTTTTTGAAATGCCTATGAATGTCTAACTATCCATGATGAATTCTAACTTAAATTTAGATGTTTTTATCAGAAGTAAGCAATCCTATTGTTATAGGCATGTTTTAGATTGATACTTAATATACATTTTAAAGCATGTCTGTGTTTTTGTGTTCGTATGTGTATGTATAAATCAAAGTGAATTACTTTTCATATAAAGTATGAACGATAAGAAGGCTAATTTCTTAGAAAGGCTTGGGAGGAAGCCAAAGATTTGGAAATAATACGGGTTACTGGCCCGGAGCTAGACAGTATGAAAAAGAAGTGACAATTGAATTACCTCAAAGTTAGAGCTAGCTGCCTTACCTGAACAGGATAGGGAAACAGAATTTAGCATATGCGGATCCCTTGGTCATAAAAGAGTAACCGTCCAAGTTTTGAGTTATGAGTTGTGAGCTTGTCGTTATTAGCATATAGATGTAATTACTTTGAGTTGAAGTACACTTATTTGATTTCATGCATATCTCTTTAAAAGTTATAACTTGTGTAAATGGCTATGAATAACTAAGGTTATGCTTGCTGAGTCACTAGACTTATTGTTTGTTTATATTTTTCAGATTCTGGAGTTGATGTTGACCTGAAAGCTGAGTTTACATTTGTTAGCTGATCAGTTTGCACCTTTGTTACTTGTGAGCCCCATATGTCCTTCCGTTGGAGTCGTTCTACTTTGTCTTAATTACTTTTGGTTGTTGTTTAAGTCTCCAAGACTATTATGAATTTTCTTGTTCTTGTGTTTTCTCCATGATTCCATGAAAGATTTATGGGGTTGTATTTAGTATTTGCGGCACCATGTTTAAGCTTTCTCTGGATAGTTATTATGCTTAAACTTTTTAAAATGTAATAAAGATATGTTGTGAGGTACGTTGAATTTGTATGATACTGCTTGAGGTTGATCAGGTTGAGTTGGTTGTAATTGAAGTGGTTCACTTGTTGGAACTAAGTCCACTGCACCGATCGTGACCCCTAACTTGGCTTGTGACATTGTACTTATACTATTGCCTCAAACTGTTGATTGTTTCAAGTAATTGCCAAGTTGGTAATATTGGTTAACTTAGCAGCAATGTTGTACTTGTAACTTTTACTCTTTCAAAATCTTGGACATGTGGTTTATGAACAAGAAATGATGACTCTAGAATCTTTAGTTGCTGATGTTTAGGTCGCATGTCCAACGTTTTCGCCTCCATCCTATGAACTGAAAGATGAAAATTGTCTGTCCAGAAGAGTGAGTATAATATGTATGCCTATAAACTAACAGGGAATCGCAAAGCACATGTTATGTCTGATTTAAGTTTTATTTTCTCAAATGTGGCTTTCATAATATTTCATTTCATGTTTGAAAGAGTTTACCTATTCAAGTATAAAATGTGATCTCTTTGAAAAAAGGAGAGAGGATATAACAACAGAAATGCAGTTACAAGGGAATATAAATTCGTAGCGACTGAACATTCATGCCTTATAAAGGAAGATCGTTGCACAAACCAAATATATTAACTTTATGAGTGACAAACTAAAGTGAGAATATATCGTAATTACCATAATAAGTAATAGTAAAAGTGCATATGAAAGAAACATCTTTTGCTTATTAGTTTGATGTAAAAACGAGTATGAATAAGTCTATTCCTATACAAGGTTCTCATCTCCGATCATCATCGTGTAAGTCAGGCATGGGAGGAAGTCATTTAATTACTCATTTCTCTTTAGCAACTATGGAACACAAATTATAGGATACTTAAACAATTCAATATGCTTACTCTATTTTCCTACTATAAAAAATCCATAACATACTTTTATCAGATTATTGAAACAGAAAGCACACCAGAGTCTATGATAGCATCTGTTAGGAAGGACTTCCTTAAAATGTATAATAATGATGAAATGAAACTCCTGCTGAAATCTGACAAGCACAATTCAAAAGAGGCATGTTGCTACTCAACAAATGTGAGTATTTGAAGGGATTCAGTTTCTAGTTCATGTAGAGTTTTGATCTAATTTCATTGTATTAGAAATTGAAATTTCAGGATGAGGATGCAGCTCATGTGAAACTTGAGGCAACAAAGAGAAAGCTAGGAGCGTTACCAAGAAGCTGAAAAGGTTAGTTTTGTTTCTCATATTGGTGTGTACTTTTAATGCTGATTGATAGATAATCTTCATTTTGTTTCTTATAGTGTGTAGTAACTAAATGACTGATGCACTAGTATTTCGTTATAGTTCTTCAGCCAAGAGGCAACAGACGATTCAGGTTATGGAGTTACACACTATTCCCAAGCGGGGCCTCCACAAGCAAGGTCCTGGCCATAGAAATCCTCATATGAGACCGGGTAACCATAATAGGCATTTGGTAAATCGGCGTCGGTGAGTCATTTCTTCACCTTTGCGAGCCAATCTTGTGGAAGAGTTCAAGATATAGTGGATCTCGTCCAGTTGACCTCTTAGATAGGCCACCCGAAATTAGGAGAGGCACGAATTTTGAGATCGATCTTGTCTAAGTTGGGGAATCCTTAACTAGTCATTTTCCTGAAAATACAGAACAAGATTTGGCACATTTGGTCTGAATTTCTTCATCTGTTCCCCCGTTTTCGATGACTGTTTTTGAACATTAACCTTCTTTTTTCCCATAGAAATGTCCTGACTTGCAATTTGCAAAGAATAAGTGCATTTTCATGAGGCTGGACCTTTTTGTATACAGATGATTCAAATATGAAAGGAATACAAAAGTTGGACTTATGCAGCTATTGTTTTATCAAGCAACTTGTGTGGCTGCTAATTCATGCCATGCTTTGTGTTAATGTAAATGGTTTTGTATAGTGTTTTAAGGCATCCTTTCTCCAAGGAGGTGACATAGCGGTCGAAGCATTGAAGTGATAAATTTTGGGAAAAAATGTTCGAATCATAGCAAAGGCGGTAAATTCTTTCTAAATCGTGTTGGATATAGTTATCTAATACTTATATGGGAGGTAAGCAGGTACTCCATGTGATAGTAAGAAGTTAAAAACTTACCATTTACTATTACATCATTTTGTGAATTTTGCAAATGGCATAAGGAGTTGTATTAATAGCACAAACTAATATCATATTTTGAATACAAAGTTTAAAAGTACACTAATAATACTAAAATGATGTTCTTTCCATCTAAACAAATTATAAATATTTTGATAGAATATTAAATTCAACAGATTGATTGAGCTATCATCAAACATTTATATTGAACTTGCATAGATCTCTTGCTCTAGATACATCCATTGCTTAATATATGTGATTAGCTTGTACACCTTTTTCTTTTAGCAAGTTTAGTATACTTCTCTTTCGAGCTACTATTTAAAATATAACCAGTATTTGCAAATTATTTAAAATTTGCCAAACACGGCTGCTTCTCCTTACTTTTTTTTTTTCCACCTAAAAGAGAACAAAAATATTAAACGACACTGCTTAAATATATAAAAACTATATATATATATATATATATATATATATATATATATAAATACAAAGATATTTGCTTAATCAATAATATATTCTTTTTCTTCAAGTGGCATAACTTATAGAGAAGAAAAGATAGGGAAGTCTTGGTAGAGTGTAACCAGCATCAGCAATTGCCAGATACATAATTGGAAGAATCATGGATCAAATATCTCACTAGTGAAGTTAATGCAGGATCTATGGTACCAAAGGTTTTTAGTGGAACAGTTCTTTTTGCTACATTTTTTAGCCAATCTTTTTGCACTAATTTCTCAGTGATCTCTGATTTGAAAAGGCTTGAAGGTATTGCATTCACTTTAATGTTGTGCTCCCCTAATTCTAATGCCATTATCTGCAAATTTCATAAAGAATTAGTATGATTTAAACAATTTAATGGATTAGGGGTGTATTTGGTACGACAAACGTCATTTTTTAAACAATTATTTTTTTATTGAGCCTCCTCTTTTTGCAGCTTGCATGTGTCTTACAACATACTTAGAAACTAACCAAGATCCTATCAAATTTGTCCTTATAGTGTTATTCCACTCTTCCTCAGAAAGATCCACTGCAGATTTTGTTCCACCTATATAAACACAAAATAGATTAATATTATGTATATATAGAGTTAAAGCAACCTGGAAAATTATACTGCATAGAACATGTGTTAAAAGTGTGTTTGGATTGATTGAATGGAGATCTAGACTCTACTGAGATAAAGATGAGTGGTCAAGAACGTATAGTAGAAGAGGTAGAATGGACGGTTAGTTAGATCTAATATGGATCATACATGGTAACTGGAGTCGGCAACTCTCTTAGGGTCCCCACATTTGAGATCCCTGGGAAGAGGATCAAGAATAAATCATGAATTTTCTAGGACGTTATTAAGGATTTCATGGAAAACTTACCGTAGCGTGCCAAATAAAGGCTAAGAGAAAAAGGAACACACAAGTATTATAAATAGTAAAAGATTCTTTTTGTTTTATTTATGTATAAGCTATCTTGTGTGTGTTATCTTAATTTTTTTAATCTCCTTGTATTGAATTTCCTATGAACTAATTAAATGATAGTGAGCTGACAAGTATAAAGGCTTTAAATTACAAGTTCATATCTTGTGTGCGTTATTTTAATATTTTTAATCTCCTTGTATGAATTTTTGACTCCACTGCCACAAGTGCCACAACTCCGCGGATGCACCGGTGACAAACACCACCTTGCCTTCCAATTATAGCCATGGCTCCAAATGGTCAGCCACCTTGCTCTTTTTTGGTAAATCTTTTTTAAGAGATGACTCAACATATTGTTGTACTTGAGTTGTCATTGCTTTGGGACTTGGTAGGAATATTTAGGTGTTATTATTGTGCCTAATCTAAGAGGTGTACATTTATATATAGGATTCAATGTGTGAATTTTGGAAAAGTTAATTGAGTGGGACATAATTTTTCTTTTAATTTAAATAGAAAAATATTGTAGGTTAGCTAATCCCCACCCCCAGCACACACACACAAGAAAGATAGAAAAGACGAGGGAAAAAGAGAATCAGACTATAAAGTCCCTCCTATTAGTGTGTTGGTAGTATACTGGTTAGGATATTTGTGGAAATAAAAAAAATGGCTATTTTACAATCTTCATATTGTAGGTTAGCTAAACACAAAAAAAAAATTATTTTTTCTGTATAAAATGATATGGGCAATTAGGTTGTTTTCCAAAAATTAAAGACCACATATATGAGGGCCAAAAATTAAAGACCAGTGCGTTTGAAGAACACTCCATGCAAAAACCGCACACTCATATGATGAATATGTATTGGGCTTAGCAGCCCAACATTCACTATCACCAAGAAGGAAAGGGAAAACAACACAAAATACATTGAAAAGAAACTATTTACCCTGTTGTGGCCCCTCCTAAATAAATAACATAAACTACCCATACGGCTATAACTAACTACCCGTATACCCCTTCTTAACTAATTCTATTCCCAAAATGTATGTTCCATCGGCGCCGATTGAATGTGCTGTGCATTATAGTGCTTTCATACCTTTTTTTTTTTTTTTTTTTGTCTTTTTCACTTTTGCTTTTTGTCTTTTTCTTAACTTAGTTTTTTTTTTTTGGGTCTATTTTCTAAGATAAAAATGAGATACAAAGATAAACATATTAGCTAACTATTTTTAGACTAATAAAAATATAAAAACTAAATAATCAAACTATAACAAGAATATTAAAGAAAATACTAAAATCATTAACTTATGTATTATAATCTAAAATAGTAGTATATGATATATGAATCAATCTTCTATGATACCCTGTCAGTATATGATATATATCATGTAGGATCCCTTGTTCGTATATGATATATACCATTTGATATACTATATGCTAGAATAAATTATTTTTTGAGAAATTGAAAAAAAAAAAAATAACATAGTAGTTATCCTTTTTTATCGATATAGAAAAATAAAAAAAATAAAAAAAATAAAGAAGTCAAAAGATTTGTAGAATTAGATTATGAAAAAAAACAGTAGATAAAGAAGAAGATAATCTGAAAAAAAAATGAAATTAGAAAAAAAAAAAAGTAAATGAAAATCACCAGAAATTAAAAAAGAAGAATAAATAAAAATTGCAAAAAAGGTGAATGAAATTAGATTATGGAGATAATAAAGAGAAAAGAAAAGAAATAAATGAAATTAAAAAAGGAACAAGAAATAAAAAAAATAGAAAAAAATGAAAAGAAAAAAGCTATGCATTAAATATGGAATCAAATTATGGTGAAAAAGAAAATAAAAAATAGTATGATTTGGGAAAAAATAAATGAACAAAAAAGGAGAAAAAAGAAACGAAAAAAAGAAAGCAAGAAGATAAGAAGTAGAGAAATAAAAGAAAAAAGAAGAAAACAAAGACAAATACCTACAAAAGCTACTACTTCTGTCCCAATTTATGTGATACACTTTCCTTTTTAGTCTGTCTCAAAAAGAATGATACATTTTCTTATTTAATTTGGCAATAATTTAACTTTAAACTTTACCTTTTATGCTTTATGAGATGATCTACAACCACACAAATATCTTTGATTTATTTTAGATCACAAGATTCAAAAGTCTTCTTTATTTCTTAAACTCCGTGCCTAGTCAAACTATATCACATTAATAGGACGGAGGGAGTATAATGGTAGAAAGAGTAAATAGTTTTGGTGGTATGAAAGTAAAAGGGGCATGAAAGAGTAATTATTTTATGTGTAATGGACATTAATGTTCTTTCCCCAGAAGGAAAATGAGATTCCTGAGTTCCTTCCTTCACATTAAAACACAATTCACTCCTTGCCATCCCATTTCAAGAATAGGTACATAGAGGGAAACATTTCATAATTATTTATTTGAAATAGTTAACAAAAAAAAAAAAAAAAAACAACAACAACAACAACAACAAAAAAATAGTAAGTACAAATATAATACACAATATAACTTTGTTTATAACGTTGTCATTTGTCCGGATATTTTTTGACCACCATAGGCAGAAATGCTATTATAGAAAGGTCTGACTTACTAGTGTTCATCAAGTGGCATAAATTACAGAGAAGAAAAAATAGGGAGGCCAGGTAGAGTGTAACCAGCATCAACAATGAATATATTGCCAGATACATAATTGGAAGAATCATGGACCAAATATCGCACTAGTGAAGTTAATGCAGGATCTGTAGTGCCAAAAGTTTTCAGAGGAACAGTTCTTGTTGCAACATTTTTTAGCCAATCTTTTTGCACTAATTGCTCAGTGATCTCTGATTTGAAAAGCCCTGGAGCTATTGCATTCACTCTAATGTTGTCTTCCCCCAATTCTAATGCCATTATCTGCAAATTTCATAAAGAGCAGTATGATTTCAACTTCCTCATTCCATAAATTTTTAAAGGATTAAGGGTGTGTTTGGTATGACGGACATTATCCTTCATAAAATCTTTTTCAGAAAATGGCTTATTTTCTGAAAAATATTTTCCTAGAAAATGTTTTTCGGTGCTCTAGTTGGAGACCCGAAAATATATCTAAAAAATCATCCGTTAAAGATTGATAATAATATTAGCAAATTGGATAGTGTTTGATTAAAAATTTTGAGTATTAAAACTTGATAATAATGTCTTACGTGTTGGTTAAAGCATTGATATGAAGTGACACCTAAAGATGATTGACAAGAAAAATGACTTCCGCCCAAAAGTGAGGAAAGTCATTTTCCCCTTTCAGTAAAAAAATATTCTCTAGCAACCAAAACACCAAAAATTGACTTATATTCTAAAAAATATTTTCCTAAAAATATTTTCTTTCGTACCAAACGCATCTAGTTAGCAACTTATCTTATAATTTTTTTCCTTGGGTAAGATGATTTTTCAAATTATGTTAGGTTATAACCTTCGTCATAGAATCCATGCCAGCTTTGGAGGAACTATAAGCAACACACCCACGCATTAAAGCTCTATTTAAACCAGAAATTGATGAAATATTTATAATGGAGCCTCCTCTTTTTGCAGCTTGCATGTATCTTCCAACATATTTAGATACCAACCAAGATCCTGTCAAATTTGTCCTCAAAGTGTTATTCCACTCTTTCTCAGAAAGATCCACTGCTGATTTTATTCCACCTATTAACAAAGTATATTCACATTATATGTAGAGTTGCCGAAAAAATATACTGCATATATAGAACATGTGTTAGAAGTATGTTGGAATCAACGTTCATGAGTCTAGCTAGACAATCTACTGAGATAAAGATGCGTGTCAAGAACGTAGACGAGGTAGGATAGACAGTTGGTTCATATCTAATATGGGTCATATATGGATGGTAGCTATAGAGTCTGCAACTCTCCCAAGGTTCCCTCATTTGAGATCTCTAGGATGAGGAGTAAAATCATGAATTTTCTAGGATATTATCAAGGATCTCACAGAAATCTAATTACAGCACCTCTCCAAATAAATGCTAAGATAAAAAAGAACACAGGTATAAATAGTACAACTAATAATTCTTTTTTGATTATGCATAAACCGTTTAATCCCCTTTGACGTAAGGGGAGATTTTATTTTAGTGCGAAGGGGTTCAAAAATTGTTTTAGGTTACAGGTTCAAATCTTAGGTGTACAGGTTCAAATCTTAGGTGTGCCATTTTAATATTTTTTGAAATTCCATTATATGAATTTTTGGCTCCGCCACAAGTGTCAGATATGAATGTTTTATGAATCTCCCACGGAACTAATCACTTTATTTTATTTAAAAGCAAAAAAAAAAAAAAAAGAATTAGATTAAAAATTTCTTTCATTTCTCGTTAATTAAGGTTTTTGTCGTACTTATAATAGCAGTCCTCTAGCCTATCAAAACTCGTGCTTTTACTAACCAAGAAAACATGCATTTTGTACATACCTCTAACACCAGCATTGTTAATAAGAGTATCAATGTGACCAAAAGCATCCCAAGCTTTTTTCACAGATGCTTCAATTGTTGGACCATCAGCAGTAACATCAAGTTCAATAGCCACAGCTCTAACAACATGAGAATTTGAACTTGCCATTGTATTAATTTCATCACAAAGTGATTTCAACCGGTCCACCCGACGAGCAGCTGCCACGACTTTACAGCCGGCCCTAGCTAGGTCAAGGCAGAATTCGCGGCCGAGCCCTCCCGATGCTCCGGTGACAAACACCACTTTGCCTTCCAATTGTAGCCATGGCTCCAATTGATCAGCCACCTTGCTCTTTTTTTGAAGAGATGGCTCAACATTTTCTTGTACTTTAGTAGCTTTCATTGCTTTCGGACTTGCTGGGAAATTTTAGGTGTTTATTGTATATGATGGGTTGTGATCAAAGAGGTGTACATTTATATAATTCAGCTGTAAAAATTGAATAGAGGCCATACATTTTCTGCTGATTAAATAAACTAGAAAAACGTGTTTCATATGATGAAGCTATAATTCGTACTATTAGGTAATGTGATCCTTATATATGTGGTTGATAGGTTCTAGCAAGGTTGTAAGGTAATACATAAAACTGGTACAGTTCTTGTTTAGTTTTTTCCCAAATAAAGGCCCCGTGTGCTATATACTGTAAGTTTATTTAGTGAAACAAAATGAAAAATTGAATATGAGTTGTAGTGTAACTACTCTTTAATATAATCTTCCCACATGGTTGGTAAGAGTAAATTTGTTATAAATATATTATCAACTTGTAAATCTTTTAATATTTGATATAAATGGTTGGTAAATTCATGATCTTTGATATATACATATATACCAATCCCGGATCTTATTTTATAAAATATAAATGCTTTTACAACTTTTATATTTAAAGTTTTTTTCCATATGATTTGGAATCCCAAATCATGACTTTTTGGATGATTTGGGATTTCATCTCTTGAGATGAAATCGCACGTACTTTTAAAAAAGTACTTTTTTTTTATAGAATTTGTAATCTTATGTTTTGTAAATAGAAAAACTATCATCACGTTTCGTGGGATTTCTATATATATATATATATATATATATATATACACGTATTTATCCTTCCGAAAATTCATATATCATGAATTCAATTATTTATCAAATATTTAGTTATTAGGTTAAATATATACATATATACCAACAAATTAATTAGGTTTTGGATTTCATCTCTATTTTTATAAAAAAAGAATATAAACTTTTTATAAATAAAATTTCTCAAATGATACCTTCAACTTTTATATATATAATATTATATATATATATATATATATATATATACGTACGATTTGGAATCCCATTTAATCAAATATTTATTAAATGAGAAATTAATTTTTTTACCTTACATTTTGATTCATTCTACTATAAAATTCCCTTTACTAATGCTTCTTTTCTTCCATGATTAGATCATTCAAACGTAAAAATTAAATTTCAAATTAAATCTTCTTTTAAAAAAACACGATCAATCAACATCCAATGTTATGAACTTTTTTTATTGATTTCGTATTTTTTACGATGGATTTGTAATCTTATATTTTGTAAATAAATATCAAAATTTGTGTGAGTATTTGATCACGTTTTAGTAAATATTTGAAGTTTTCAATATTGATTTCGGTTTTATTTACCCATGTATTTGATAATATATATATATATATATATATATATATATATATATTTGATGTACATAAATTATCCTTCCGAAAATTCAATATCTCCTCATAGAACATACACAAATACATATATTTTTTATTTTCAAACCCTAAATATTTCTCTCTCCGTTCAATTATTTATCAAATATTTAGTTATTAGTTTTTAATTTTTCCCCTTCATTTTAGAATTCATTCTACTATAAAAATGAAGAAAACATAGTAAATTTGTACAGAAAAATCATGGTATAGAGAAGACAAATTAATGATGATAGGTCCTTTTAATGGTAAAGATTGTATTTTTAGTTTTTGATCCTTGTGATATCTACAAGTCACATCAAACCTGTTTTTTTGTGATTTGATGATAGGGTTAGAGGTGAAAAGTTTAAAAGTATTATCAAATTTCCCTATTTAATTGATTATATATAAAAAACATATTTTTTAAAAAGAATTATACAAATACTTTTTTTATTTTTTTTTTATAAAAAAATATTTTCCATCATAAATTAGACAAAAGTGTCATAATGTTTGAATCTATTTGAACATTTTCCGAAATATGAATTTAACCATTTTCCTTTGCACTTTTTACTTCCTTTGTACCATTAATTCCCTTTTTGGCCCTCCCTATTTTCTATTTATCTTTTATTATTTATATTGATTTTCCTCTTTTCTATTATTTTATCTGTGATCTCTAGTGAGAACACACAAATAGAAACTTCAAAATCCCTTAAATTAAGTATTTCTCTTAATCTCAAATCTGTGAGTATTTAAATAAAAAAACTTGGGTCTCAATGGGAATTTTGGATTGAGATCAAAATTCATTTTTTTTATTTATTTATAAATTCTTTTTTTATTACTCCATCCGTCCATGTTTAAAGTTTGACAAATGATAATATGAATTTGCATACTTAATAATAAAAAGTAAAATAGGTATAAAATAGTAAATTATGTGATAATAACTTATAAAAATGGACATATATTTTTAATATAATTGGGGTAAAAAGGATGGAGGGAGTGTATTATAAAAAATTCTATAATTGTAAAATTCAATTAAAAGTATTAAATTGTGATGGAAATAAATTTGAAAAAATATGAAATTTATGATTTATTTTTGAAAACTTTGTAGTTTATCTTTTTTCCTTTAAAATAATTGAAGAGTTTTTCTATTATTTTTCTTATAAATATTTTATTAGTAGTTTTGGTTGATTTTTTAAATTTGCTAAAATATGAACTTTTGTTTTTTAATGATTTTCCTTGTTTAAGATGTTAATTATGCTCGTTTGTAATTTTCATATTTGCAAATAAAAACAAAAGCCTCAAATATCGAACAAACTCTGACATTTGGAATTTACGAAAACTTTGAAGAGGAAAAATATAACACGTGGGTACACCTTGATTTCAAAATAATGTTTCAATAATATGGTTTGGTTTTTGCCGTTGCAGTTTGATTAAACTGAAAATGTTAGCCATATAGCTAATATATTTTGTTTTTATTATTTTGGCCCACCTCTATTTATGTTAAAGATTGTGCTTTACGTTGGCAGAATTAAAGTTTCTTGGAGGATACATGCATGTGGTTGCTCTACTTGTTTTACTGTCTTAAGTTTGATTGTAAACTACGAAGTAATAGCCCAAGGTGAATCATGGCCACTGAAGATTAGTTGTAGGCGAGTAGCCACTCAAGTTTAGTTCTAATAGCATGCACTTTTGGTATCTCAATTATCAGCAAATTTAGTTTTTGATCCTTGTG
The DNA here is from genome assembly GCF_029784015.1 of Lycium ferocissimum. Lineage (NCBI taxonomy): Eukaryota > Viridiplantae > Streptophyta > Magnoliopsida > Solanales > Solanaceae > Lycium > Lycium ferocissimum. The sequence continues at coordinate 374,337 of NW_026713599.1, read as the reverse complement.
ATATCTAATTAAGCATATCAAACCTGTTTTTTTGTTAAAGTGCAAACACTTTTCATCTTTTTGCTTGTGACTCTTTCCAAGTTTACCGAATTATCAACCATTTCGCTATTTAATTGATTATATATAATATTAAGTATGCATTGTTATTTGTTACTCAATAATTAGAGGGCATAGTTTCAAATGTATTCTTAATATAGCACATTTCTTACATAAAGGGACCAAAATCGCATATCTGTATTACTTGAAGGCTAACTATGCTTAGTCAGATATCATAAGGACCAAAATAATAATGTATGAATAACTAAATGACCAAAAGTGTTATTATACCTTAATTCAATAAGTGAAATAAAATATGAATTTAACCATGAGATTATTGGATTTTCTCATCTTTTCATTTTGAGATTTAAAGCAACTACTCAAAAATGAGATTCATGAATTTCTTCGCATTAAAAGGCAATTCTATATCAAGAATAGGTACATGATAGAATGTATACATATACCATATTCCCACTAAATAAAACTAACAAGCACTACAACAACAAAAATACTTGGTCAATAACTAATATAATAAACTATTCTTCATCAAGTGGCATAACTTATAGAGAAGAAAATATGGGGAATCCAGGTAGAGTATAACCAGCATCAACAATAAATATGTTGCCAATTACATAATTGGAAGAATCATGGACCAAATATTTGACTAGTGAAGTTAATGCATGCTGGATCTGTTGTACCAGAAGCTTTCAGTGGAAGAGTTCTTTTCGCTACATTTTTTAGCCAATTCTTTTGCAGTAATTTCTCAGTAATCTCTGATTTAAAAAGCCCTGGAGCTATTGCATTCACTCTAATGTTGTCTTTTCCCAACTCTAATGCCATTATCTGCAATTTTTCATGAAAATGTCAATGTATGAGATCTCTTAAGATGGGAAAGCAAGATATAATATTTCATTAGGATAGATAGTTTTCTTAAAGAAATTAATTAGAAGCATCGAATGTGATAGTCAAAGAAGAAGGAAAAATTCTAAATGGGATTGAAAAATTCATGAAGAGTTAACATGTGTCATGGCTCAATCAGCCTGAAAATACTCTTAACATGGTCAGATATTATCTTCTTTAGTCAAGCTTGTACGATTTTTTTCAAAATGCCTGAAACCATTAAGGGACTTTATTCAGATATTCTCCCCGGCCCATCACCACGATCTATAAGTCTCCCTCTCATACTAAGTTCAAAGTAGCTCATTACCACAATTATTCAGAGATTCACTGTGTGCCCCCACTTGACCGAAAATTTATGGTTGAAATCTAGAGTTGTGCTTCATGTGCGTGAACATCTCCAAGCTACCTTTGGCATGATAAAGGTACTAAACTGAGCCCCACGACATCACTCTGTCATCTTCATACTCATCTCATCGAATCATATTGGTTTTGATACCAATTGTTAGGCTCAACTGGCCCCAAGACACGCTTAACAAAGTGTTTGTTCGCTAACAGCATTAAGAGTATCCTTATACTTTATATATATAGCTTCTCGATCTTTTGTTCGCTAACACCATTAAGAGTATCCTTATACCTTATATATAGCCTCTCAATCTTTTCAACTATCAACGTTGGATTTTATTCGAACACCCAATAATATGCATGATTATATTTCATTTTTTTCCATTTCAAAAAAGTTAAAGCATTCATCAACATATATTTTGGAAGGAGGTTACCTTAGTCATGGAATCCATGGCAGCCTTGGAGGAACTATAGGCTGTAACCCCAGGCACTAATACTCTACCCAAACCAATAGCAGATGAAATATTAATAATGGAGCCTCCCTTATCTGCAGTTTTCATGTATCTTCCAATATACTTGGAAACTAGCCAAGCTCCTGTCAAATTCGTCTTATAAGTTTTACACCACTCTTCCTCCGAAATATCCAATGCTGATTTTGTTCCACCTATATATTAAAAAAGTAGGGTCAATTCATAATGTAATTAAAGCAGCCTCTAAAATTTATCGATAGTCTAAATTTAACATACGTCCTACATAAAAGGATCAAAAGCAATAACTAAACCAATAACTGAGGGACCAAAAGTTCACTAGTTATTCTTTATCATGAGTTGGGATGAAGAAGTATTGCATTTCCTCCTATTCATCGAACATTTAGAGCTAACCTATATTGAGACCTTTCGGAATTTAAACTTAATAAGTTTAACGTTTTGAGTTTTTTTTTAAAATATACGGGTTCAAAATTTAATGTTTATACTACTTTTAAGAGTTTATGGCATATACATCAATGATTCACTCCTAAAAATCTAGGTCCGTGCAACGGCGTAGCTACATGCAAATGAAGGGTCTTCAGTTGAAAATTCTTTGTTGGAAAATTATAGTGTATATAAAAAATATAACTAAATATATAGATTAAAAACTACCATTAATATACACACACATATATATATCAATCATTGTCTGTACGTACCTCTAACACCAGCATTGTTAATAAGAGCATCAATGTGGCCAAAAGCTTCCCAAGCTTTCTTTGCTGATGCTTCAATAGTTGGACCATCAGCAGTAACATCAAGTTCAATAGCCACAGCTCTAACAAGATGTGAATTTGAACTAGCCGTTGTATTAATTTCATCACAAAGGGACTTCAATCGGTCCACCCGACGAGCGGCCGCGATGACTCTGCAACCTGACCTAGCTAGGTCAAGGCAGAATTCGCGGCCGATCCCCGACGATGCACCGGTGACAAACACCACTTTGCCTTCCAATTGTTTCCATGGTTCCAAATGGTCAGCCACCTTGCTCTTTTTTTGAGTCTTAGGCTCAACATATTCTGGTATTTGTGTTGTCATATTGGGCTATGGGACTTGCTAGGAGTTTTTTTAGGAGTTTATTATTATGCATGTGATGGTTCTAATCTAAGACGTGTATATTTATAGGATCAAAGGTGTAAATATTACTCCCTCTGTCCCAATTTATGTGGTACTATTCAAATTTCGAGAGTTAAACTTTAAAATTTTGATGTAAATTCGGATATGAAATCTTTAAGTCTTTTGAAATGGAAATTATATAAAAGATAATGTAAGTCACAATAATTAATAATTTAAAATATTTAAAAGAAATATGTAGAAATAAAAAAAATATAAAAAAAAAGAGTTGTTTCTCAAAGTCTCAAAGGTACCACATTAATTTGGACAATGGAAGTACTTGGAAAATCGAGAATGGGGGAGAATAATTATTTTCAAAATTGAATTGAGACGTGTACGTTTTTCCAGATGTCTATGATGCAGAATTGGTCTGGTTTTTACATATAGATGTCATATAACATGTTATAATTATATTTGCTGTCTAACGTTCTATGGGTTGATAGGTACCGGCGGCCAGGTTGACTGGTAAACATACAAACACTGATTTCTTTTGGTTTTATATTTCAAAATAAGAACCCCCCAACCCCCACACCACCCCATCCCATCCCCACCCTATAAGCTTCAAATAGGAAGAGCAAAAGAAGTATGGATAATTAGCATCATAAAATAGACGTGAACAAAGGGCTAAAGCTTTTTAAGTTGAGTATTTAGCAAAGTAAATATACAAAGGTTGGTTTGGAATACAATTTAGATTGTTTAAGTTATATTTTTTCTCATAAATATGAAAAACTCATAATTTGTGAAAACTATCAAAAGTTCTCTAATTCTAATTACACAATCTTACCAAATGAGCAAATCATTGTTTATAAAAAAGCATAAAACTCTACAAGAAGACCTTTCTATAAAATACAACATTTATTGATCGAACTTTAGTTCAATAAAAGAAAATTAAACACGAGTTGTAGCGTAACTACTCTTTAATATAATCCTTCACATGGTACGGACAATCTCGTCATGCCGAACATGCATTTCTCGATCAGAGTTAATATAAATATGGTTGGTCGGAGTAAATATGATGGCAGATATTTTTATGGATCTTTTCAAATAAAATATAAATTTATGGATCAAGTTATACATTTAAAAAAAATTGATATCACAACTTGGAATTTAAAATCAAACTTTTTGGAGAATTTGGGATTTGAAATTATGATTTAAGGTTGAAATTAAATTTTTTATATAGATTTTATAAACAAACGCCGATATTCAAATCAAAATATGAAACTGAGATCTCAAATCCTATGGCCAAACGCCCACTAATTAAGAGTTTAAGACAGTAACGTCCCTGAAGATTAATGAGATGACACCATAGTTTTTTTTTCTCCTTTTGGGAGGAACAACAACGTTAATTAATTCTTCTTTATCTACTTATTATGAGACAACAATTTAATAAACCGTTGTACATTTACTTGCTTTACGTACATTTATGAGTTTTTTTTTTCTTTGTTAGTCCAGAACCATCACTTTCTCTACATTAGAGAATTAGTTTCTTCCATATAATCACTTATTGAGTGTTAACATATAATTTTATTAAAACTAAGCACTTACATGATCATACAAAAGTATTAAAACTGCTAGTAATAAAAAAAAATGTTACAACAAATTAAATTAAATAGTTGCTGCTTTGCTCAGACTAGCTACTCACTAGCTATACAGACTAGTGGTAGCCTTATTGGTTAAATATATATGCATTCAATATCCACACCATTCGTTTCTTTTTTAAACTTCGACCCCATCAAATAACCGAAATACTATGAAATGAAACAGAGAGATCGAGTGCCATATTTAATTTTACACATATACTTTGTGTATATTGATATCTTCTAACTTACTGAAAATGGTAATACTTTCTCTGATTCATTTTCTATGGCGTTATTTGACTGAAAATAAAGTTTAATAAAGAAAATATAAACTTTGACCCGTACTAGAAGTACTTTTGAATAGAGAAATATATAAGTTGTAACGTATTATAATGTGTAAGAAATTTCACTTTAAAATAAATGCAGAAAATTTTGTATAATTCAAATGAAAAATAGAACAATGAGGAGAGTTAATATGGTTGTGTGCGTTCTGTCAAAAAGTGAAAGAAAATTTATGACAGAATCCTTATGAAATCTACAAATCAGTTGTTCTTCAGTAAAATACTCAATGACAAAACCAGCAGCTTTTTTCATTTTTTGCTCAAAAAGTTTGCTCGCCATTAATATATATATATATATATATATATATATATATATATATATATATATATATCAACACTTTTATAGTATATCTATGTATATGTAGTTGTATTTCGATAATGATAATACACACACACACACATATATATATATATATATATATATATATACACGAAGCATGAATTTTGTGCTCCATATCTAAAACTTTATTATATTCGTGTTTGCTAAAAAAATTTATTAATACTTTTTAAAAGAGAAGACTTGTTTAAAAGAAAACTATTTTCCTTTCTTTGAGATAAAACAATAGCAATATCTAAGCATCAGTTGATACTTTCAATTTTAATTCGATTAATTTAAAGGTGTAAAATACTTATTATTTTTTATCAAATTTTGATTTGGATAATTCTAATTCAAATTATTAAATTAATTTTACATGTTCAAAACGAAACAAAGTAGAAATTGATTTTCTATTTAAATGAAGAAATGCTATTTTTTAATTTTTGATAAATTTTCTCGGTTTAGTTCATTTTACTTGTCATGTTGTATTTTGCATGATTTTTTAAGGAAACGTGAATTAGAATTAGAATTTGACTAATTTACCTTATTCATTATTTGATCTCCATTTGATATTAATCTCTTTTCACATTTATTAGAGTAAGAATAAAAATGAAAAAGTAATTAAATTCTATCTTATTTTAAAATATAAATATTTTAAGTATATTTATTTTAGTAATCATAACAAATAAATGACATGGCGGAATAGCAAATACAGCAATCAAATATCTAGATTATATCTCAGGCTAATATAAGAAAAGAAAGGAAATTGTATGCATTTGCCTACTAAACCTTTTGAAGAAAAACAATAATATGGGTTCCATGTTTTTTATTGTGCAATAATTTCATTTGCTCCCATTAATGGGTTAATACACATGTAGCAATGAATCCACTATTATTTACTTGATGTGAATACTTTGAGAATTACATGAATATTGTTTGATTTTTTAATATATGGGGTGCACTTTTTTTTTTTTTTTTTTACATTGCTTGTTTTTTTAATATAGGGTTCACTTTTTTTTTCATGAGTTTGGAGAAGCTGGGGTCCACCTTTTTTTTTATGAGTTTGGAGAGGGTGGGGTCCACTTTTTTCCTTTTTTTTTTTTAAAACTATATAGAAGCATTTTTTTTTTAAGAGTGACTGACGTCGAAGCATGGGTAAACCGATGCTTCTATATAGTAGAAAAATAGAAATATAATAAAGTATTTTTATCTACTTTTTAAAAGAGTTGGTAATATAAAGTATAAAATGTCATATTTTTGCCCTTAAATAAAAAGTGGGTGGGACCACAAAGAATCTTTTTGCCCTTAAATAAAAAAGTGGGACCAAAGGACGGACGATGATGTTGCTTATAAACTGGCTCTCTATATAGTAGTAAAGTAATGTATATAATGTTCAAAACACTATTAATATAACATTATAGTTTGTGCTCCGTATCCAAAACTTTATTATATTAGTGTTTGCTATGAATATAAAGTTGGCAAAAATTTATTAATAGACTTATTTAAAAGGAAACCATTTTCCTCTCTTTGAGATAAAACAATAGCAATATTTAAGCATCAGTTGATACTTTGAATTTTAATTCTATTAATTTAAATGTGTAAAATATTCTATTGTTAATGTATGTAGATTGAGCCTAAACAATACCTATTATTTTTTATCAATTTGATTTGGATAATTCTAATTCAAATTATTATATTAATTTTACATGTTTAAAATGAAACAAAGTAGAAATTTGATTTTCTATTTAAATGAAGAACTACTATTTTTAATTTTTGGTAAATGTTTTTGGTTTAACTCATTTTACTTGTCATGTTTTCTTTTGCATGATTTTTTAAGGAAACGTCAATTAGAATTATAATTTCACTAATTTACCTTATTAATTATTTGATCTCCATTTAATATTATTTTTTCTTTTATGACATTAATCTCTTTTCACATTTATTAGAGTAAGGAAAAAAATGAAAAAGTAATTAAATTCTATGCTATTTTAATATATAAGTATTTTAAGCATGTTGCTGTACAATAATTTCATTTGCTCCCACTAATAAATTGATACGCATAAAGCAATGAATCCATCATTATTGATTTAATGAGATACTTTGGAAATTACATAAATATTGTTTGATTTTTTAATATTGGATGCACTTTTTTTTTTTTACATTGTTTGTTTTTTAACATAATTCATTTTTTTTTATATTGCTTGATTTTGTTAATAAGGGGTCCACTTTTTTTTTATGAGTTTGGAGATGGTGGGTTTCACTTTTTTTTTTAATATTGGTTGGTGTTTAGTTGGGGCCCACACTTTTTTTTTAATATTGGTTGATGTTTAGTTGGAGCCCACACCTTTTTTTTTTTTTAGTGGAAAACGGACCACGAAGCATGGGTTCAAACCCATGCTTCTATATAGTGCACTAAAAACGGACGACGAAGCATGGGTTCAAACCCATGCTTCTAATATTGGTTGGTGTTTAGTTGGGGCCCACACTTTTTTTTTAAGTAAAATTTTCACAAATAACTATCTTTTAGATGCTTCTAACAAGCTATAACTACAAGTTCATTATTTACAATTCGTAGCTGGTTTTTCCTATATTTAAGTCCTAGACGCGTCGCATAAATATAGCCAAAATATAGACTAAATACACGGAACTGTTGAGCAAATAATGCCTCTATTTAAGGAAAAAAAATCTTTTTCAAACTAAGACAACAGTTTTAATGTTCCATAAATCACGTAAATCTCATTCTCTTCCATATCTAATCACACATCTCATTCAACGTCTAATCATTCGCATAAAATTTGAATTCAAAAACTCTCTTCATATTTTTTCCCAAAATATAACTTAAAAAAAATCTCTTTTTAATGTTCCATAAATCATGCATGGCTTGATTTGTTCATCAACTGAATTGCATAGTGACAAGTTGAGATTGTCTCCTGATGCTATGACCATCGTTTTTGTGTTCGTTATTAAAAATATTCAATGAAATTACATTATTAAAATAAAAAATATTAGTTATTGAGTGCAATAAGCTGATATTGAATATTATTTAGTAACTTTAATAAGATGGGAAAACTTGACTCCATAAAAAAACTTTAATCCCTAAGGGTGGCTTTTGATTCTTGATTTTTATCCGTATTATGATTGTATTTTTTAGTGTATTCTAATTGATCGGTAAGATTTGAATCGTAATGAATATATTTACAATATATTTCACTTGTATTTTGTATGCATTTTAGAAGTATTAAAATTGTTCTTTAAATTTTGAAGTATATTGTACAAAAGAATGGATTTTATGGTTCAATAATGAATTCAAGTGTACCATGAATATATAGAGAAAATGCATAGAACTCTTCCTGGTTCATCAATAAAATATAGTGAAAACATGTAGGAAATACAAACTTGATATTGAAAAGCACTTTGTAATTTTTTAGTAGTAACTATACAAGAAAAATATAAATGTAATAAAAACAGAATTGAAATCTACGATTAGACTATACAACAAGCGGGATCATTACCAAAATACATAAAACTTCTTCTAAAATCTTCATAAAAATAATGTCGCATACAGTGATGTTATACATCAAAAAAAAGTTTGAGAAAAAAAAAAAAGAACTTAAAACATAAACCACAAGTGATTACACCTACAAATCTACTCCTGAACATCTACTAAAATCACTGCATCATAATCAACGATAGCCTTGACAAATATTGGTGGTTGCTTGTTATCAATAAATGCATTCAGAGTTGCCTTGTCGATTTGCGTCGTATCTCATACGGAGAAACTTTGCATCAATTTCAACTGGAATGCGTCAAGATATTTTTACATTAACAAAACATGAAAAAATAACAAAATAACAAATTAACCACAATAAATAACAACACATTCAAGATATACCTAAAATATACTATAAATATAATGCAAATATATCAATGTCAAATGCCAGCAGTTGTCACTACAACAAGGTGTGACCGTTTACACTTCAAATACACCGAATATATACTATAAAATATACTTTGATAAAAAGTAAACACAAATTCAAAATTACATAAATTTACAAGTAACAAATTAGGTAGAAAAAATATATCACACACAATTAAAAAAGCAAACTAATTGAAATAATAAAAAATACAACAAAAATATACTTAAAATGTACGCAAAATACAGATTTGGTGAATTGAAAAAACAGAATTAATTTCAAAACACAAACTAATTGAAATAATAAAAAATACGACAAAAATATACTTAAAATGTATGAAAAATATAGATATGGTGAATTGAAAAAACGGGAATTAACTGAAGTTCATCAAAAAATACCATAAAAATATACTTAAAATGTAAGTAAAATACATATCTGGTGAAGTGAATCATTAATAAGAAAAAATACCTCTTGGAGAACATGAATATTTTTACTCTTGTCCAATAACAAAAACTTCGGATATTTATTCAAAAATTTGTGGCCGGCGGCGGAGGGCATCTAGGAACATCATGGCGGTTAAATGATTAGGTCTTTAATATTTTTACCCTTTCAAATATGTATCTTTTTAATTGCTACGGATCCGACCGTGTCAAATAGGTAAATGGTCTTTGTAATTGCTACGGATGAGATCATGCAATTGCTACGGTATCTTCCGAAAAGAGAAGACGATGACGCCCATTCGATCACGCCGAGAAGACGGTGGTCTAAAACGATATGAGGATGAATGATACATGGATCCCTCAAAAAAAAAAAAAAAAAAAAAAAACCTTTAAACTTCCACCGAATAATACGGGGAAAGATGAAAATCATGGCTTATAAAGCCCAAAAAGAAACAAAGATGATGAGGGAGAACACAAAAATAACAGAGAATCTTACATATTTTAGGAAATAGAGTCGAATTTTGGGGGTAAAAAGTTGAAATTAATGAGCAGTTAATACAGAGTAAAAAAAGGAAGTGAAAGAAATCAAAAACCGATTTGAAAAGCACGAAATTAGGGGAGATGGGGAGTTAGAAGCGTGTATATTTAGGAAAAGGGGAGAGAGAGAAAGTGTGCAGCTAAAAATAGGGGTGTGGGGAGTGGTAAGTTAATTGATAGAAAAGTGGGTAGATATAAGTTGTAAAAATATAATATTATAGCTACTAAACTTAATTATTAAAATGTATAGTTATGTTCCATAAATATGTAACATTGTAAGCTATGCCAAGTAAAATTTACTTTTTTTAATATTGGTTGATGTTTAGTTGGAGTCCACACCTTTTTTTTTTTTTTTAGTGGAAAACGGACCACGAAGCATGGGTTCAAACCCATGCTTCTATATAGTGCACTAAAAACGGACGACAAAGCATGGGTTCAAACCCATGCTTCTATATAGTGTAAATATATATATATGTGTACGTAGTTAGGATCCGGACATGAATAGTTTTTTTCTTTTACAAAAAAATAAATAAGTAACAGGGTCAAGGGTCAAAAACACATCTCAACTATCACCTTTTTTTGAGTTTTCTACTTGAACTATCAGGTGTGATAGTTTCTTACCTAAACTCTCACAATTAGTTTGCAAAACACACCTCAACTATCAGTTGTTAACTTTTCCTACATGAACTATTACCAACTAGTTTGCAAAACACACCTCAATTCACTTCTAGTGAGGTGTGTTTTGAAAACTAGTTGGTAATAGTTCAGGTAGAAAAAGTTAACAACTGATAGTTGTGGTGTGTTTTGCAAACTAGTTGGTGATAGTTTAGATAGTAAACTCTCACACCTTATAGTTCAAGTAGAAAACTCAAAAGAAATGTGATACTTGAGGTGTGTTTTTGACCATTATCTCAAAAGAATATTTGACTATACATTGAATTTATTTCTTGGAAATTTTTAAAGTTGAGTTTCAGGTTTTAAAAAGTGATTTTGACCAGTTTTTTCAAATGAATTTATTTTTTCACTAAAAAAACTTCACTTTTCTTTTGAAGTTAAATGCATGTTAAACACAACTTCAACTTCCAAATATCCTTTTTCAACTTTTTTGTCAAGTATTATTTTAAAAATATTACATATTTTTTTGGCCCAAACGCCTACCGATAAATATTTTGTGCCTCTTGGATACCACTAGCTATGGACGAGTACTTGTTGAGATCTAACAAGACAATGAAGTAGTAGTAGTAAACTTAGGGATGACAACGGGACAGGACAAGTATAACGACTATGACAATTGGCATGGTCGTGCTTTAATCTTTGTTCTTATATAATCATATGAAATTTGGTACTTTATTGGCTCGACTAATTCAAATTTGAATCCTATAGGGCATATAGAAGGATAAGTGTTTCCTACAAATTTCTTGGTTCGTAAATCTTTTCTTGCTTGGTGTTTTGTTGATTGCCACGAAGATCTCAGTTGGTTTCTCTGGTTTTGATTTAAGTACCTTCAGATTAAAGGCATATTGCCAGAATAATCAACAATATTAAGACAATCACGTTAAGGAGAATTTGTATTGAGACTGAGTTGTTGCAGTTTTGGTCCAAACTCTTTATTATATTATATCAATAAAATGATTTAGGGTCGGTTTGTCCATGAGAATTATTCACTTTTTTTCGGAATATTTTTTCACTTTTTTCACTTGATGGTGTTTGGCCATAAAAATTTCAAATACAATTTGAAGTTGTATTTGGAATTTGGAAAAACAAAAGCTTGTTTTTCACTTTTTTCACTTTCAATACATTCAAACAACCAAATATTTTTTGCAAAAACTATAATCAAACACAAATCCAACTCTTTTTTTTTTTTTTTGAGCAAATCCACTAGGCGAGGTGCCTAAGACTAGTTTTTTATTTATATAATAAAAGCGAAACCAAAGGAAAAGTACAAGCAAGGAGGCTAAGCTTACCTTACTAATCCTATTGAGGCGTAAAAAACCTCTACTAACTAACATGCATGTAAAAAATAAGAAGAAGAAAGCACTAAATATCCTATGATCATCACAGAAGAAAGCACTAAACTCCAACTCTAAAATACCAAATAAAGTGAAAAATATTTGATTTTCATGGCTAAACGCCTACTTAGTATATACTAGTTTCAAATCTTGGCTCACTATTCTTATCCCTCCATATCCTTTGGTGGTAATTAAGTAGTCGTTTAGTACGTAGATAAAATTATCCCAGGATTAATGGGATAAGATGGGATATATCATCTTTAAATTTGGGATGCACTATATACTTTGTTTGGTACTCTCACAATTAGTGTTGGGATATCCCAGCTAATACCGTAAACCAAACTACTCTAAAGGTATATTGACACGTCAGGACAACAATTTAAATGGATCGGGACAGTGCTAGATGGGTCAAAATTGAAGTTATTTTCTGAAAAGTTATTGTGAGCCAGGGTAGGTGGCAAAAACAATTACTCCATTTGACCATTGTTTTCGTTTTAAAAAAATGTAAAAAGAAACACGTTTAAATTATTTCTTGCAAATTCTTCATTTCCTAGAACGTGGAAATGTAAAGATTTGCTAAACTGGCCACATCTGTTAAAATTAGAATTTTGGATCGATTGCTTAAGATAATTACGAGAAGATTGTAGTTTTCCTTCTAAAAATTATATTTGCATGCATGGGACGGAAGTTATTTTCTTGCAAAGAAGTAGCAATAATATGTAAATTATACTACTCGTATTACGTTCACGCCTTAAAGAGTGTTAGTATGTATGAAAAGCATTAAAAGAAGAAGAAAAAAAAAAGTTATTTATAGAGAGATAGATGCTTTTAATAGTGTGAATTTTGTTTCGGGAAAAGTCATGCGAGCTTAACTTAAAGCGGACAATATCGCATCATGGTAAAAATATTTTTAAACAAGTTTAGCCCAACAATGAGATGACTGAATAGCCGAATAAACGCTTCTTTTTGTACTATTTTGTTATCCCCATCCTAATTTACGAAATTTTACTCAAACTTCACCTTAACTTGATTTTAAAAAATAATCTCTTACGCGTCTTGACCGTTGCTGATCCTAGTGACAGCTTACCGTTGAGTTGGACAAAGTGTATGTATTTCATGCGTATAACCAACGTGGACCCCGAGGCGGACCTAGAATTTTGACGCAGAGGGGACACCAATGACCACTGCCTTAATATAGATATGTCACTTATTATGTGAAAGTTTGGCGTGCAACTCTTTGAAAATTTAATAATTATGCTAAGTTATTGGTAAAGTAGTAGTATAAAGTATAAACTTCAAAATTGAAAGAAATGAAAATAGGTTTAGAACGGAAACAAAACAAACCCAACAAAAAATAGAAATAGGTACTGCAAGCGAGACTCGAATCTAGGTGTCATATAAGGACCTAAGAGGCACAACAACCAAATGCACCAAAGGAATGGATATCTCTCAAGGGTCCTTTTAAATACATATACATATATATATATATATGTATATATATATATATATATGTACGGGTGTGTGTATTAGGGGGACACGTGACCTCCTCCTAATAGGGTGGGTCCCCCCTGCGTCGACCAATAAATAACCAAAATAAGAAAGAAAAAAGACCAACAACGAAAAATAATCCAAAACAATCTATGTATTATCATTCACCACATAAACTACATTATTATTTATTGCATAATATTCTGTACATTATTAATCTCGTTAATCTAGTGAGTTAAATTTCGTCTAACTAGATAATTTTCCTTTTTGTAAACAAATTTAGTCCACTAAATTAAGGGGAATACACAATTTAAATAGTGGCCTAAATGGAATTAATCCAAATGCCACATAATATGTCCTGGCAAGAACGAGATAAATTTCGAGCCCAAACCATAGTACTAAATGGGCTATAGTGGTACAGCTTTAGGCCAATTAATTGGAAAAAAATGAAGTAATCCCACGGTTTAACCTTCAAATGGACTAGTCTTTAACTATTGCCCTTCAAATGGGTCGATCTTTTATTTTTGCGCTTCAAAACAGAATTTATGCTAGCGGGGGATAAGTTCTTTAAGGAAGCTGCCATAACTTGTGGATATTATGATGTGTAACTTATGCCCATTTAGGCGTAAGTTTGATTTTGAAGGCAAAAATTAAAGACCAACCCGTTTGAAGGACAAAATTAAAGACCATCACAAAATAGGGACAAAAGTGCAAATGACACAAAAAAAAAGGGTTTGTCTACCAAACACCAAAATATAGAGCCTGTTGGATTGGCTTATTTTAAATGCTTTAAAGCCAAAATAGCTTTTAAGCACTTTTGTAATGTATGGATGAGATAAAAAGGTGTTTTTAAGCATTTATTTTTAATCCAAAAGAGCAAAAATAAGCCAAAAGTTATATGTTTGAATTCCTAACTGATGACTTATGGCTTATAAGCCAAAAGCCATAAGCTCATCCGCTCATAATCCAATAGGGTAATGTCGTTGAGGTTTTCTCTTTGAGGAAATTTAAGGCCCATGGGCTAATTTGTTAAGCTCAAATCTGCTGGACCTTTACTAACTGGAAAAGAACAAGGCCAATGGCCCAATCCGTATGCTTGAATTGTCCCTGCAATCACAAACTCAAAAACATTTTTTTTCCTTTTATCTGTTAAATATGATTAATATGTAAAGGCAGCCTTTGAGTTTTTCAATTATTTTTCAAACTCACTATAAAATTATTTTCAATCTGGGTAAATCTAGTTCTTGAAAAGGTTCTCATATAGAATTATCACACTACAACTTAGAATTGAGAGAGTATTTACTGTTGTTATTAATACTAATGTGGAAGGACTCATACGCATCTATGAAGAAAAGGACAACCATCGAGAATAGTGATGAGATGGATAAGCCTCCACCTTTAATTAGAGATTTTAGATTCGAGAGTGTAGAAAAATATGATAGAAAAGGCTTTCTTAAGCAAAGAATGGAACCGCAATGAGCTTCTTTCATTCGTCAGTATTTGATAGGTATAATCTTGTTCTTGTACGCTTAATTGACATTACTATAATCACACCAGTCACCCATCCTCGTGCACATCAAAATGGAAATTCTAATAAAGATTATTCAGATAGGGTAATCAAAACACTTCCTTCTGTAATTCACCGTCAATTAATTAGTGCATGATCAAAGTCATAATGAAACATGTGTGAGACGATCAAACACTAGCATGACAATTATTTGTGATTAGAAAAAGAAAACTTGATCGGATTGTTCTATAGGATATTTCTCAAATCGCTTTATCTTTGCTTATCATCTTAATAGGTCTAAAATGACGCAAATTTAAATAAATAGGGTTCTAATATCAAATGAAGAAAAGGACAATAGCTAGCTGTTGCTTATAAACACGAGAACCTGAAAAGATTTGGGAAAGGAAAGTACGAAAAGGAAAAAAGAAGAATAAAAAGGAAAGTGACATATATAACAAGAAAGAATATAAGGAAAACATAGTTTCTGTGGAAAGAATGATTACTGCATCCTCTGCAGCACACAAAGGAAGATGGGAATCTATAATATCTGCTCCTGCAATTATTAGATATTCTAAATCCACCTTTTGTTTAGCTAGGTCACTTTCATCCTCATATGTATAGTTGAATTATATTTCTATTTTTCTTTTTAAGAAAAAGAATGGGTATAAACACTAGATAACTATACATGTAAAAGTCATGTAAGATCTTAAGTTGAGTATTTCTCTAAACTAGTGGAGAATATTTTGTGGTGTATAAGAAATTGTTGAGTAAGGGTGCAAATTGTGTCTCAATTGGGTTTTTTATCGTGTGAGGTTCATGTTCCAAGTTCATGACACGTATTGTCAATTTTTGTGCAACGGATCTTATGAATTCATTCTTTGAGTTTCGTTATTATTGAGCTCAAAAGCGCACATACATGTGATTTGTATTAAACACTTATACCTTATACAATTTTCCACTTCTTTTTTTATTCCAATATGATAGTCATTTTAAAATGTTGAAAAGGTGCCCGAAAAAGTTTTGTTTAAGGTTTAAACATTTTATTTTTTAAGGACTTAACTCAAGACTACATCAAAATCGATCATGCTTAAATTAACCAGGCCGATTCAAGTTGATTTTGGCCGATTTAAGATCACAAGTTTATTCATAAAGTTACTTTGAGGCAAACACCCACTTTGCTGCTAGTAATTGGGTACTTTTAGTTATTTATTGTAGTCTAGGACAAAATAAGGAAGAGAGAGGGAAAAACGAAAATGGGATACCTCATAAATAGGGGAAAAAACTTACCTACACCGGGTGTATACACCCAACTCAATTAAATTAATCATAGATAATAAACTAAGGTTTAGAGTCCTAATTTTAATAAAGAAAACATTAATTAAAAAGAAAGCAAGGTTAATAAAGGAAAAAAAAATAAAAAGGAAGCAAAATTAATAACGTAACATCACAACTTAGGGTTGCCATCGCCGGATTCATTCTTGAAAATTGAAAGCTTTTTATCATCCTTTCTCGTTAAAGTTAAAATTAACTCATTAAGCATAAAAAATTTGACTTAAAAACAGTGATTCCTTAACTTCATACTTCATTAAGTACATATGCAAGTAAAAAGATGCAAGATTAAAGATCATATTTTGTTCAAGTTGAAAAGGAATCCTGCATGATGAAAAAGAACAAAATGTGTTCATATACGTAGATAGGAGTAAATCCCATACTCTCGTTATGTTAAGTGTAAATCTAAGTACTTTTTTGCGATGTCATTGTTAAAAAAAAAAGTTTACTAAATTTTTTTTTTTGATGATCATTAGAAAAGGAACAAAAAAAAACATGTTGTAAAATATATTAGTTAAGAAGATAACAAAAATATTTAAAAAGTATATTTGAAACAAATGTTCAACTTTTATTTAAAAAGTACTATTTATTGTCATGGTTAATATACAATAATCTTAATTAAGATCATGAGGTTAACTATGGTTAAGTGTTAATAATTATAATTAAATAACATGACAAGTGTCATTTACTTATTAGTTGGGTGTATACACCCGGTGCGGATAAGTTTTTCCCATAAATAGGTTCGTTTTTTCATCCGACAACAGTAAAAGTTAGAAAATATTCTAAGGTGTATCGGTCATAAAGCTGTCCAAAATTAAGTTAAAGTAATCCTTAATATAATTTACAGAAGAAAAAAAAAGTGATGAGAGAATCTTTTGTAGAAAGGCCTCTTTTCTTTTCTCTTCTTTCATTTTCTCTGATTTGCTTGTTGGTCCTTTGCTTATCATGGAAATGGTAGAAATATTTTTTTTTCTTTCGTAGAAACTAGAAAGGGCCCTTTTTCTTCCTATTATAAATTTTTATCTGATCTCAAAAAATACATTTTCATTGGTAAAATGATAAACAAAAAGTCACAATTAAACATGTTTTTATTGGTCACAATAGTAACATGTTGAATTGTCCCACATTATTGGGCTAGAAGCAAATTTATCTCCAGTATTGAATAATTTTTATCTAGTGAGTTAACTTTTCAGATTAAGTTAAGTCTAAAGTCCAAATTTTTAATATAATATACGAGTTAGGCCCACCAAATTCTTGTTTGGATCCCATATTATCTTGTCCATTTTTCAGTTGATTGGCCCGGACATGCGGATATGTGAGATAGATTTATCTTCGATAATTCTCATCTTTTGAGCTAACTTTCAAAATTGAGTGAGGCCCGAAATTATATTATGACAACAACAAAGGAACTCATACACTTTTTGATTAAATCTCTCTCCCTATCTCTACTTGATGTATATTTTTTAAAATATTTACACCACGTCATTCATACTTTGTATATAAACATTTGATTTAGCCCATATTTATGTATAAACATCTTTTATACACTTTATGCAAGATGGATACATTATGTATAATGCTTTTTTCCCAAATATAATTTATATAATATTGTATATTGGGTTACGTGATACAAATATTTTCAAAAATATCCCTTTCCTTCCTTGGGTTTTAAGAGAAAGGGAGAATTTACCTATTTATCCAAAAAATATTAATGTGTGTGAAGACTTAGGACAAAATAAGGAAGAGAGAGGGAAAAACGAAAATGGGATATAATAATTGTTTTTTTTTTCGGGTTACGTGAAATAAATACAAAATATTCTAAGGTAAATATCCATATTTTTTTGAGCTTATCCAAAATTAAGTTAAAGTAATCCTTAATATAATTTACAGAAGAAAAAAAAGTGATGAGAGAATTTTTCCAAAGGACCTTCCTTTTCTCTTCTTTCATTTTCTCTGATAAATATATTAAATCACTTCTGTCATCCCACAAACAAAAAAATCTTTTTTTTTTTTCACTCTCTCTCCTCACTTTAGTAACTCTTTTCTAAGAAAAGACAAAATAGTCCCTAAAATGATAAACAAAATAGTCCCTTGGCACTAAACATGTTTTTAAGTTTGCCACAATTAACATAAACATTGTCCCTTAACTATGAGAGTAGGTTAAAATAGTCCCTTATCTATGTATTGAATAATTTTTATCCTTTAAGTTTGCCATAAGTTAACAAAAATGGTCCCTTAACTATGAGGGTTTTAAAATAGTCCCTATAAGTATGCACTTAAATTCTTGTTTAGAGACACATTATTAAAGAAACTTGATCAAATTTCGGGATTGATTGGCCATCGTATAGGATATGTGAGATAGATTGATAATGTCGATAATTAGTGTTTTAGAAACACAAAGACCGACTCTTTCGAAAAACCGAGGGAATCCATCGGCTAAATAAAATACACTAGACTTTACAAATAAATAGAAATAGAACTAAAAATTGTCACTACCAAAAACAAGCAAAAAAACTCACATACTTTTGGATAAAATCGAGTGACTCTCCCTTTTTTTTTATTGTTTTATATTTTTTTTTGAAAATATTTAACTATTTTTTTTGTAAATAAACATTTGACTTACACCGGAAGTATTTATTTTTAAACGAGTTTTTATAAAACGAATCTAGTGTATTTTATGTATAATGCTTTTTTCCCAAATATAATTTATATAAAGTCCATCGGTTACGTGTTCCGAACATATTTTCTAACATTATCAAGTCCTTTTTTTCCTTGGGTTTTATAGAGAAACGGGGAGTTATTTGACCATCTAAAAATTTTTTTGTGTGTGTGTCTCTCTCTCTCTCATGAGTATACTATTTTGTACTAGAAAAAAGCTTTTCCAAAGGACCTGAGCTTTTGCTTCTTTGTCTGCCATTTAATTTCCATAAATATATTAAATCACTTCTCTCATTTCCCACAAACAAAAAAACCTCTTTTCTTTTTTTCACTTCTCACTCTCCCTTTTAAAATCACTAGTGCTAGTAGCTCTTTTCTAGCACTCGCAAATATTTAAGTCTATGGTTTAGTGGTGAGGAAGAAGAGAAAAACTAAAGTGGGTTTTGTTCTTGAGCTCATTTTTCTTTTGTTTAATCTTGAAACCACTAAATTAGTCTCTTTAGAGAAGAAAAAATGGGTTCTTGAAGTTTTAGTTTGGATCTTTTTTGTGTTCCTGCAAAACCCCATGTGAGTTTTGTGATCAAAAATCCATTTTTTTCATCTCTACTTTGTTCAGTGAAGTGAAAAGTTTGAATCATTTTAAGAAAAATGATATCACTTTCCGACCTTTACCATGTTCTTACTGCTGTAGTTCCACTATATGTAGCTATGATCTTAGCTTATGGTTCAGTAAAATGGTGGAAAATATTTACCCCTGACCAATGTTCTGGTATTAACAGATTTGTTGCTCTTTTTGCTGTTCCATTGTTGTCTTTTCATTTCATTGCTTCAAACAATCCATATGCAATGAACTACAGGTTTATAGCTGCTGATACACTTCAAAAAATCATAGTCCTGTTTGTGTTAGCCATTTGGTCAAGAATTAGTTCAAGAGGGTCACTTGAATGGTCCATTACTTTGTTTTCACTTTCCACTTTACCAAACACTTTAGTTATGGGAATACCTTTGTTAAAAGGTATGTATGGTAATGAATCAGGGAGTTTAATGGTGCAAATTGTTGTTCTTCAGTGTATTATTTGGTACACTTTGATGCTTTTTTTGTTTGAGTATAGAGGTGCTAAAATGCTTATTGCTGAACAGTTTCCTGATAATGGAGGGTCAATTGTGTCATTTAAAATTGATTCTGATGTTATTTCATTAGATGGTAAAGAACCTTTAGAAACTCAAGCTGAGGTTGGTGAAGATGGAAAATTACATGTAACTGTTAGAAAATCAACTAGTTCAAGGTCTGAAATATTTTCAAGAAGGTCACATGGTGGTCATAATTCTGGTCTTTCATTAACTCCTAGACCATCAAACTTAACAAATGCTGAGATTTATTCATTGCAATCTTCAAGAAATCCAACTCCTAGAGGTTCTAGCTTTAACCATACTGATTTTTACTCAATGGTGAATGGTAAAAATGCTAAATGAGTCCAAGGCATTCAAATTATGGAAATTTGGTGTTGATGAGGAGAGTGGAGTTGGTGGATTTTGGAGGCAGGGGAATGCAGGGTACCCTGCTCCTACTAATGCTGGAATCTTTTCTCCGGCGACTGGTCCGGCAACAAAGAAGGCTAATGATAAAGAAGGTGGAAAAATATTCATATGTTTGTTTGGAGTTCAAGTGCTTCACCAGTATCTGAAGGAGGGCTTCATGTCTTTAGGGGAGGAGGAGGTGAATATGGCAATGAGCTTGGTGTTGGGGCCACCCTAAAGGTAACTACATTCTTGGACTATGAAATGTACCATGTTGCCACCATTTATTGTTTAATTTTTATTGGTTTTGGTTGTCTTATTTTGGATGAATGCACATTATTGTGTTTCTTGTTCTGGTGACTTTTTTGTCCTGATGCAATAGATAGATTTGTGTTTGATGAAATAAATCTGTTGAGTGTTGAAGGGTTAGAGTTTGTTATGTCATTTTGCCTTATTAGTTGTTTTCTTTTATTAGTAGTTTCTTATTTCAGGCATAAGTTTGGAGCCTTGCATATCCAATTCCTGAAATTATGGCCATATTTTTTCTCTTTTCATGAGACAGACATGCTTGTGTATTACTTTTGTCTTCTCGTGTTACATAGGAAATTGGTTGAGTTTGTATTGTAACTCCCCATTTCCTTCATCATGTCTGGTAATTTTTAGTATATCAGTTGATCAACTATGCATAAATCCAAACTAGTTGGCTCCCACTCATTTGATTGAATGTTTTTTTCCTCTTAGATTATGATGAATTTGGCCGAGAAGAGTTCACATTTGGGAACAAACAGAACCTGAATGGGGAAAGGCCGGTGGTGCGTTCGAGCTCTACAACTGAGCTCTGTCCAAAGGTTGCTCAAGAAGAGACCAAAGCTACTGCCATGCCACCAGCTAGTGTCATGACAAGGCTCATTTTGATTATGGTTTGGTGAAAACTTATTAGGAACCCGAATACTTATTCAAGCCTCATTGGCCTTACTTGGTCCTTGGTCTCGTTCAGGTAAATTTTACCAAAAATTACCTCAGTTTGTATGACTTTGGCTATAAATAGACTCATGACTAATACCAATCGTTTGCAGGTGGAATGTTCAAATGCCTGCGATTATAGCCAAATCGATATCGATTCTTTCTGATGCTGGTCTTGGAATGGCAATGTTTAGTCTTGGTATGTTTGTGACATAATGAATAGAAAGATCAAATATCTGTTGGAAAATGTTAGTGTTTTGAACTGATTTTTTCATGGAACGACAGGTTTTTTCATGGCATTGTCGCCTAGAATCATTGCTTGTGGGAAAACGATTGCTATCTTCTCAATGGGTGTGAGATTTCTTACTGGTCCTGCAGTTATGGCTGCTGCCTCCATTGCAGTTGGACTTCGAGGTGTCCTTTTGCATATTGCTATCGTTCAGGTAAACGAGAACTTCATACTTAAACATAAACGGGCTTTATTGCCATTTATATTACTGACAAAATTTGCAAAACTTTAATTTTTCAGGCAGCTCTACTCAGGTAATTGTGCCATTTGTCTTTGCCAAGGAATACGGCGTCCATCCTGATATTTTGAGCACAGGGTGAGGCCTCAATACACACTTCCTGTTTTATCAAGAAATGTGGGAAAATAACATTTTTGGATCCACATTTCTTTGGGGCCGTTTGGACATGAATTTTTTGTCCTTTTTCTCAAAAAGTATTTTCAAAACAATGTTTGGTTACACTTTAGAATGATATTTCGCTAGTTCTTGAAGATTTGATCAGTTTTTCAAGTGAAAATTGTTCCCATTCGCAAAACTACAACTTTTTTTTTCCGAGTGAAATGCATGTTCAAACACAACTTCAACTTCAAATACTAATTTATTTATTTTTCAAAAAGAACTCAATTCATGTCCAAACGGCAACTTAGTTTTCTGCTTTCTTCATTTGACATTAGAACCCGATTTAAATGAAAGGAAAAAACTAAAGACCCTTTTGGCATGGGGTTATTTTGGATTCTAACAAAAGATTTAAATAAGAGAGGCGAGAGAGACAAATCATGAAATCTTGCCTAAGAACTTTAATATGTTGTTTTTTCAATATCTACTTAATCTTGGTTTTTAATAATATTGCAGGGTTATATTTGGTATGTTAGTAGCCTTTCCTATCACTTTGGTCTACTCCATTTTGCTGGGGCTTTGAAGCTGATGATCAAGAACTAAGCTACTGAAGTTTTTTGTAAAGGAAGAAACTAAAGACCCTTTTGGCATAGGGTTATTTTGGATTCTTGCAAAGGTGGGATATGAAAGATTCACTCACTGTCTGTAAAATGTAAGAAAAAGAGATGTAAACTAGGTCTAGACAAGAATGAAAGCAAAGTGGAATTTATTAAACAGAATTACACTACATAACTTGAAGAATCAGAAAGAAATCTCGTTGTGCATTTAATTCTCTTTTGGGTTCATATCTACCTCTTCTTTTTTGGTAGATATTATATCGTCCCATGTTTCCATATAAGTGAACAACCTCTATTTTCAGACAGTTCAAGTAATTATTTTGTAGTACTAGTTGCTTGCAATAAAGTTTAACAACTGTGCCCCCAACAACTGGCGACTACGGTCTAGAAATAGTAAGAATTCATTTATTAGTGATATTATTCGCTTTGAATTTAAGTTTTATCGCTCTAAAACACGTCATTAAGTTTTTAATTTGCTTCATTATATATTGACTATCTCGTACTTGTCGATGTAGAATTTGCCTAAGATATATCATAATTGACACGGTCATCTTGGTCAAGTTGCATGAGAAATACTTGTATAAGTACCTTCTTATGTTAACAAAGGTATTGAATTTTAACAAATGAAAAATATTCATGAAGTGTAATATATCAAATATTTTGTCCCAAGTTCTCCAAAATAAAAAAAAGACTGCTGTATGCAAGGTATATTGTTTATTCACGTTATTTATGTTTGAAATAAGCTTATAATCCCCAAGTACCCTACATATTAATGAACTCGTGCCCATATGCTCAGCTTTTTACAAACTTCATAGATGACATATGTTGTGGAAAAGGAGGAAAAATTATCTTTAATTTTACCAATCTTTTTGTAAACTTCAAGCTAGCTTAAGATAATCTTTATAAATTTGTTCGTCAAACTTAACCAATGTTTGTTTTTAGGCAAAGAAATGAGAATCTGTGAGCTGATACATATATACCTTTATAAATTTATTATCTTTTGTAATATCACACAACCACATCAAAGTTAATTAACACAAGATAGGAAGCCCAATTTGCATACACTCACCGTAATTGAATTGGTCGTCTCTTGGAGGCTTAGACCGTCGTGAGACAGTAGGTTAGTTTTACACTGTTGATGACATAGTATCGAAATAGTAATTCAGTATGAGAGAAACTATTAATTCATACAATTTATCATTGCCGTTAGGTTGAAAAGTGCAGTAAACGCCTCTTAGTCGGAATTCGGGCTAGAAGTGATACATGCGTGTGTCGTCCGTTTGCCGACCTGCAGTGGGGACCTTTGGCCCCCAAAGGAACGTATTGCTGGCTAACTCATTGCAGCAAGAATGTGGAGACCGCCCTGAAATACAATTTTCATCGAGCGGCAGTTACAAAAAAGGATAAAAGATAAATAAAGAACATTAGTAGTCTCTTGGACGTATGAACAGGGGACTTGACAATGTTGGTGACCTAAAACTGAACTATATTGCGAGGCATCCTATTAAAATGACAAAAAAATAATAGAATATTAACTTGGACTCCATTTTAAGATGTCGAAATGAAAATCTTTGATTAATGATAAATAAATATTCTTTGGCTGCAGCATATATAATTAACGGAAAAGGCTCAAATATGCCATTCAACTATCGAAAATGGCTCATTTATGCCACTCATCAATAGTTTGGCTCATTTGTGCCATCGAACTATAGGAAATGACTCATTTATGCCATCGAACTATAGGAAATGGCTCATTTATCCACTCATCAATAGTTTGACTTATTTATGCGAAGTAATCGCTTTGTTACCAAAATGACTCATTCATGCCATTTTTCATTAACGCCGGTTTTATAATACCAGATATGACACGTGACTCCAATTAGAGGTCTACGTCATTTAATTAAACCAGCCCAATTTTAAATACCAAATTAATAAAAAACCCGATCTATACACCTTACCCACCCACAACCATAATCTAGTTGGAGGCCACGTGTCATATATGGTATTGTAAAACCAGTTTTAATGAAATATGGCATCGATGAGTCATTTTGATAATAGGCGATGGCATAAATGAGTCAAACTATTGATGAGTGGCATAAATGAGCCATTTTCTATAGTTCGATGGCATAAATGAGCCATTTCCTATAGTTTGAGGGCATAAATGAGCCAAACTATTGATGAGTGGCATAAATGAGCCATTTCTGATAGTTGGATGACATATTTGAGCCTTTTCCGTATAATTAATGGCAATAGGTTAAAAAAAAAAGATATAGACAAACGATATCACCCATCATTTCAGTTTAATCAAAAGGCACCCCACGTTTTCAGGTAAAGCATACAGTATATCCGGCATAACTACATGCAACACTAATTATACGAAAGTGACATCATATTAAACAACTACAGTACAGTACATGATATCCACAAAAGCTATTGATCCTAATAATAATTTAATGCCAACAAAGAAATCCTTTTTAGTACACTATTTCTTAGTTTAATTCTAGGTGGCTGCCAATAGTTGCTAATAACAAATTGTAATCTTTATTTTTGCCTTAGATTGTATGGCTTTAAAGTACTACACTGAAATTAATTTTCTCGACTTGATCATGCTTAGTGAACAAAATGATTATTCCAGCTTGTTTAGTTAAAAGATAACACTAGTACTTATAATTAAACTATTCATACCACATGCGCCACTACATTGTGCACCTTTTGAAGTTCTTTTATTATGATTTTCTATCACGTAATAAGCTTTAATTAACTCGTAAAGCTTTTGTCCGCGACAAATTTGTGTTATAGATGTAAAAATTTGTCTGCCACTAATATTAGTTTTGTAACGTTTTGCTTTTCTTTGAAAACGATGAATTTAACTAGTCATAATATACACTAACTTTTCAGAATATTGACTTAACAAACTAAGATCAAAGATGATATTAAATCACAAAAATAAATTTAGATTAATAAGGAAATTTATGTATCTATTTGAGTCATATCTTTGGTTGATAAAGGATCAGGTCTTCCTCTCTATTACCCTTTCAAAATATGGTGGTCAATAGGACAATTAGCACATGCAGTAATAGATGTTATGAAAAAATATCTGATAGCGTGTTTATTTAAGGACTAGAAAGGGGTCCTAGATGTAAGTAATGAAACTCTAATAGGACATTCCATTCACTAAAAAAAATAAAAATTAGCTGCAAAATTCATTGCTAAATAGCCTGTAGCGGACATAATTTTTTGATAATTCATTTGCTAATTTATTATTAAGTATGATTAGATATGAATGTGTACTTATTTAGCGACAAAAGTTGTACGCCGCTTTCCTATTTCTTTTTGTAGGCAATTATAGGCCTCACTGAGCTGAGTCTATGCTAGAAGATATTGCACCTGTTCGTCCTTCAAATGGACTGGTCCTTAATTTTTGTTGGGTTGGTCTTTAATTTTTATCATTCAAAATCAAACCTAGTTATGACTAGAGGAACATAAGTTCTTTAAAGGCACGGGGTATAATTTATAGGTTATTATGATGCAAAAATATAAATTTATACTCCGCAAAAAAATTATTTTCCTTGAGGGGAAAAATTAAAGACCAACACAAAATAGGGACAAAAGTGCAAATGACCGGCACACTAAATTCACCAAGCACATAAAATGTACGGCCCAATAATCTATTACCACACTTATTTGGTCTTAACTTTATGAACTATATATCATCAAACCTAGAATCTTTAACTAATCAGTATATAATATAAGCACGAAAATCGTTAGTGAAATGTTGTTCGATTGTTTTACCCTTTAAAAATAGATTTCACGATAGAAAAAAACTGTAAATTATTAATTTCCCAATGTTCATCTAGAAATAGATATTAAATTATTCTCCTAATATTTAGGAATTCAAAATTAACTAAATATTATGTTATTAAATCCTAAAATCATGGGTAGGTAAATACTATACTAGGAGTTCTTCGTTTTTTTCTTCTTTTAGTCCCTGTGCCTTCCTAGAAAAAAACTGAATATCTATCCATTCAATTATAAATTATTCCGTTCATTTCAAAATAAATGATTTTTTTTTAGTCTAAAATAAGTGAATTTTTCAAAGTCCAGGTTATTAATTAAATGTTTTCAAAGTTATCCTTCTTTTTACTAGTTTCTTCCAAATCTCAATACTCACTATTTCAAACTTTAAGAAAAGTTTAGGGAAACACATAGGGTAATTTGATCAAATGACCCTTTAATTAATGTCATTAATTAGATTTTTTAATGGGTGTGCTTACGCCAATAATTCAATTATTTTGGAATGGACAGAGTACAAAATAACTAAAAAGTCCTACTTGTAAGGTATTTGTGTTTATCTTAAACTGATTTAATTACGCAATCTTATCCCCTAACATATCCCGTTAAGCTTGATCATAATCATTAATTTGAAGATATTATCTCAAACTCTGATACTACTCAAATCCTCTATTATAAAATGCTCGTAAGAATTGCAGTATCTAAGGTTAATTCACTTCTATCCCTCTTACTTGATACTTTTTCTTTATTATTATTTACTAAAATTGTAATTCAACATTCAGTATCTATTTCGGCACAACAATCATTTGAATTTCGGGTTTCTTGCTCTTGCCTAAATTAGTAGACTTGCCCTTGCAAATTATGAGTTCTGTACTCAATGTATGTTTTGACTTCCTATGGGTAAGTCTCACATATTTCACAATAGTACTCATTGTTCTTCTCCAGCACTTCTTTCTGCTGCCCCTTCCCTTTATATCTGAATGATCTGTTTGATTTGGCCATTCTGTCAACAATTTATGCTGCCTCTTCCCTTTAAACCTGAAGGATATGTTTGATCTAGTCATTTTGTCAATAAATGCAATTGATTGTTATCTTAATTGAATAACGACACAATGTGTTGATAAACACTCTACTTTTGGTCCTTCTCAGCAAGTGCTATTACTGCACAATCTACTTAAGAGAAAATTTAGTGTCTTGAAAAATCTGAAACACATGGTACCTACATGGCCAGAAACATTTGTCAAGGGTGTTTCAAAAAATTTAGTGGCCTAAGACCAAAATTTAATTTGAGGCCTTAAGTATATATACATACACAAAGATTTAGTGTGTGTGTGTGTTTTTTTTTTGTTTCTATTTTTCATACTTGTTGATTTAATGTAGTATTAGCTTTTACTTCACATAGTAATATTGTTATTTATAATAGTAGTGATTGATTCAAGTTAATAAGATATTAGCCATGCGCTTTTAATACATTACTGTCACGCCCCGGACCATGACCTGGATGTAACACGACACTCGGTGCCTTGCTGCATGTGATCGAGTGAACCACATGACTTGCTAAGTCAACATGGGACATAAACTGATGCGGAATATAAGTTAAACATGCATGGCTTGTGAAAACATGGAGTTCAATAATCATAAGTCTGAAAATACAATTATATCATGAATGCGGAAATATAATAATGTAGCCAACGAGGCTAACTCAACTGAACATCTGACATGACATAACTGACTAGTCTAATGAAACCTCTGACATGAGTCTGACTGCTAATCTGTTTATCGGGACAAGGCTCTCGGCATACCTTGACTGCATAACTAATATGAAAATAAAGTAAAGATAACACCCTGAATGGAATAAGGCTCACCAAAAGCTGATACGAGCAATGTCCTAATAAGTTGATGTGTCGTCCTATAAATCAATACCTGCATTGTGAAATGTAGGCTCCGGGCAATAAAAGGGGACGTCAGTATATTTGAATTGTACTGTTATGTAAAGCAACTGAATGAAATAAACATGCCACGTGAAATAGTAGAAAGGCGGGGCGTAAACTGAACATAAACATGAGTATCATCTGACATGAATAAGTTTATAATATGAGTCAAAACATTTTAAGTACATATGCATATACGTATCTTGTGGGAGAGTCGTAGTATAACGAAAACATGGAATTATCACATGGGTATGTGTGAGTGTACGGTACCCAACGGGAAACGGCCCCGCCTTGCCGGAAGTATGAGACATAAGCACGACATAAAAGGATCCAATTCAATTGTCTGAAGGTGTCATCCTAATCTGGGCGGATCGACCCTTACCCTATGTTGGCATACGTAGTTTCAGGCTATCTGAGTCTTCTCGGTAAATCTATGCTACTCCCAAAAACATGAACATGGATATGGGTGGCATCTGAGCCCATGGTTTTATATAACATAACTTGTAAGTATGACTTGTAGACATGATTCATAAACATGGCTTGTAAACATGACTCGTGAATATAATATAGCATGAATATAAGTATATAGTATAACTTGTATGAAAATATGGAAAGCATGTAGATTTTCATGAAGATAGGCATAATAGTTCATATCTTGCATTTAAGAACCCATGGAATGCAAAGCATGGGTATTCATGGCTTTGATCTTGTCCAGATTAATTTCAATCCCCCGGTTCGACACCATGAAACCTAAAAATTTGCCAGATCGGACACCGAAGGCACATTTCTCCGGGTTAAGCTTTATGTTGTATTTGCGAAGTACATCAAAGGTTTCCTGCAAATGTTTTAAATGGTCCTCTTGTTTCCGGGGACTTGACTACCGTCATCGTCAATATAAACTTCCATTGTTTTCCCTATTTGTTCTTCGAACATTCCATTAACTAGGCGTTGGTAAGTCGCTCCGGCATTTTTTAACCCAAAAGGCATGACATTGTAATAGTAAGTCCCGTACCGGGTAATAAAGGATGTTTTCTCTTGATCCTCCGGGTGCATCCGGATTTGGTTTTACCCGGAGTAAGCGTCGAGAAAACTTAACATCTCATGTCCGGCCGTTGCATCGATCAGTTCATCGATGTGAGGCATCGGAAATGAATCCTTCAGGCATGCTTTGTTCAAATCCTTATAGTCAACATACATTCTGAATTTGTTACCTTTATTTGGCACCACCACTACGTTGGCTAGCCAATCCGGGTATTTTACCTCCCGGATAGAGCCTATTTTTAAAAGCTTTGTTACCTCATCTTTTACAAAGGTGTGCTTCGGTTCTGCCATGGGCCTCCTTTTCTGTTTCACCGAGGAAAATCTCCCATCAAGGCTGAGTTTATGAGTCATCACTTCCGGTGGCACACCTGTCATGTCTACATGGGACCATGCAAAACAATCGGCATTATCTTAAAGAAATTTAGTTAGCTTGTTCCTGAGCTCCAAGTTTAACCCCGTGCCCAGATATACCTTCTTTCCGGTAAATATTCAAACAAAATGACTTGCTCCAGCTCCTCCATGGTAGACTTGGTTGCATCCGAGTCATCCGGCAATACGAACGATCTGGGTACGCCAAAATCATCCTTCGTCCTTTGGGTCGACCCCGCCTCTCATTATCAAACCGTACCCTTTAGTTGCTATTTGGTGTCCTTGCCCCTAACTGATTCATCATCTCTTAGATCCTGCTTTTTAGGAAGGAGTGGTGCGTTCTCAAGCGCGAACATCTCCCTCGCAGCGGGCTGTTCACCTCGGATGGTTTTTATCCCCTCCAGGGTCGGGAATTTCAACAATTGATGTAGTGTCGATGGCACTACTCTCATGCTATGAATCCATGGTCTACCAAGCAAAGCATCATATTTCATATCTCCTTCGATGACATAGAACATCGTTTGTTGAATGGTGACGTCAATGTTGACCGGCAAAGAAATCTCCCCTTTCGTGGTTTCACTCGCCACATTGAACCCACTAAGTACTCGGGCTACCGGCACGATCTGGTCGAGTAGCGTTAGCTGCTCAACCACTCTTCACCGAATGATGTTGGTCGAGCTACCTGGGTCAATCAAAATACGTTTAACTTGTGATTTAAAAATAAAAATAGAAATTACCAATGCATCATTATGCGGTTGAATAATGCCCTCTACATCCTTATTGCTGAAGGAGATGGAATCCTCGAGTACGTAATCCCGGCTGCGCTTTTCACGCACAACGGAAACCTTTGTTCGTTTCATCCTCGGCCCTCGAGGAGCATCTGTTCCTCCGATTATCATATCGATTATATGCTAAGGTTCCACCGATTCAGCTCGTTTGTGAGATTCCCTTTCCTTGTAGTGGCTTTTAGCTCGTTCGCTCAGGAATTCTCGAAGGTGGCCATTCTACAATAAACGAGCCACCTCCTCCCTTGGTTGGCAACAATCTTCAGTTCTGTGTCCATGGGTTCCATGATACTCACACACCACGCTCAGGTCCCGTTAACCCGAGTATGATCTCAGTAGTCTCGGCCATCTTGCTTCTGTGATACGGCCAATAGCCGAGACGAGATCCGAGGTATTGATGTTGAAGTTGTATTCTGATATCCTCGGTAAGTCTTTGTTGCTAGCCGAACTCCCAGCATCGCTTCTAAATGATAGACCTTGACTATTCCGTGGGCGCTCAGCCCGTTTATCACCCCGACTAGAGAAGTGACTGGGGCCAACCCTTGATTTCTCCGACCTGAAGCCCGATTTTTCCGAATGAGAATATGGCCGGTATCTGTCCCTCGATGATCGGACCTCCGGCTCGTAAGATTTTCTCGACCTTTCAGAGCTTTTTGTCACACCCCAATCTTGATCAGGGTGTGATGGGCACCAGAACCCGGTAATGGGAGCGAGCGAGAACCCGGCGACTTCTAGCACGCGGCCCCAAGAAAATTTTTTTTGAACCTTTAAAGCAAACATACTTAATAAGATTACTCGTACATCATATGACTCTTTCGTTGCCTTTAAAATCAAATAAAACATCTAGTTGTACAAAACTCATGTCATGGCACAACTGACTCCCCAAAACCCGTGACTCTGTCTGCAAAGTCTCTAACTTCGAACCGAACATCATAGCATAGCATGCTGACTCGGCGTCACTCCAGAGCAAATGGAGCTTGCCAACCTCGCTGAAACATCTTTTATCCTGGCTGCTATCCGTCTGGGAGTACCTGCGCGGCATGAAACGCAGCCCCCAAAGAAGAGGGTCGATCGGAGCAATGTCTTATGTAAGACATGAATAGTATCACGAGATCATAATAGAGAACATAAAACACAACATGGGAGGGTGGTATAACCTGTATCTCTGTTTGTCTATCATGACCCATATTATGCAAGTTAGCTTTACTCTTTGGGTCTTTGCGTAGATATTACAAGTAAGCGCCGCCGTACGGTGCGGTGTGCTTGCCCGACCATATAGGTGCGGTGTACTGCGCCGACCATATAGGTACGGTGTAACGCTTTACGAGCGAGACCATGGAAACAAGGAGTAATCATCATACGAGTGCCCCTTGGGGCGAATACATGCATGCTAGCTTTTTAAAAAAAACGTGTAAATATTTGTAAGTAAAGCGCGACCACGGAGGATCGGTGTATAGCGCCCGTCCATATAGGAACGGTGTGATGAGCCAGCGTCCGGGCCTCCGCGTCGGGGTGTGATGCGCTTGCTTTGCGGTGGTGTGGCTTGCCGACCGTGTAGGCACGGTGTTATAAAAAAAACATACTTTATAAAGCATGCATGAGAGCCCAGTGAAAGCTACAACTCTATCGGAGTGACGTAAGGTCGGTAGCCTCCGATTGCATTATGGAATAATCATGGTCATCATGTCTCACCTTGAAGGAACTAGTATTATAAGGCGAGACTGTCAACGAAAAATAACGTTAAGAAAATACATGGAAGGAAATCATAGACCTGATACGACGACAACTCGTATACTTTGAAGTCTTTAGAAAATAAGATCAAGATCTAATTTAATACCTTCATACTCATCTTAACTCCTTAACTCGAGACTCTTAGTCATGGAATCGTTCTTGTCATACTCATCATAGACATATTCTTTTCCTTAACATCATCGTTACCATCGTTATCATAGAATTTCTCTTATTAGAATGGTTCTGACACTTATGTACGATAAATGAAACGATAAAGAAATCAGGAACAACGGGCCCACCTCGAGTCAAATGAGGCGGCGTACACAATTCACATGCATTACCTTTTATGACATTACTTATGAGAGTTTAGGATAGTCGGGTGTTGTTCCTGCAAGTTCGAGGTGTTTAGGTAGCTTTTTCAACATTTCTCACAATTTCTAGTTCAATTCTACTGAATGAATAGTAGGAAATTTCAATCACGGATTTCTAGAGTTAGGAAAGTCCCCAAGGCGCGAAATCAAGCCTACACGTCTAAGACATGCCAAAGAAAGGAAATAAAGTCTTACATACCTCTTTCCGCTCCTTCTGGTACTCCAATTCCAAGTTGCAAGTCCGCCAAAATCTACAATTTGGTCATGTTTACCAAACTTTGATTAGAGTCTTTTAGAAGTCAATCTTGAATTCACGTTTGTCTATAGAAATTTTGGCGACATTTCCTGTAAATGCACCATCCCGAGATTCTAACTCGGCCCAAATTTTAATCAACAACAATCAGGAATTCAACCGACGAAACCATCAACAATACCAACAATTTTTCTAGCAACACTTCACTATTCAATTCAATCTAATTCGCATAATACTCCATCGAATCAATCGACATACTATTTCATCAAAACCTTGACCAACAACTAAAATATTAAGCAAAATCATCTCGTTACACGCAAACTAAGGCGGCCCTATCTTTGACAGCCGCATTCTTACACCATTGTGAACGACCATTTCTTGACATTATAGCAACAACATGCTACATAAAGATCAATCCGTGCTTACCACAACATCTTGCGTACGCATTAACACCAACAATCATACTTACAACTTCATAAAAATAACAATGTCACCTTATTACTTACAAATTATGAACCACGCCCAACATTCTACGCATTAACTACATCGTTCCTTCAAATATAAGAAATCACGCTAGTGTCACATTGTTTATTCAACATTCCTACAATGAATATAACTTCATCACAAGTCATTCAAACTTCATTTCCATCATGAAATCAACAATTATAACAACCAAACTACTAAATAAAAATTGATTCATTCTCTTACATATCATATCTTCAACACACGACCCTGAACATGCAAGTACACGGCCAACCTCTCAACATCATACTTGCATAAATTTCATTCATTTTTAGACACCTCGAACATGCGTAAATCACCCGCTATGCCTGAAGAGAGAATTGAACCTTACCTTTTCTCACTTTGCCTTCTTATTCGGCTAGGCCATGTTTTGTAAAACAACGCTCTACTTACTCCAACCACCCTTTCATGTTAATAAGAACCTTCCAAATGCTTAGAATACTAGAAGGAATATATTTTTTGTGATCAATTTCCATGGCACAAATTTTTGGTGCCATGGCCGAAACTCTCCTTCTTTCTCTCTTCTTCTTTTTTTTTTTTTTTTTTCTCTCCTCTCTCTTAAAAGATGACTACCCCTCCACATATATATAATAATATGGCACATGATCATGCACATGCCTCCCTCTTTTCTTTTCTTCTTTTTTTTTTCCAAATCTCTCTAGACTTTTCTTTCCTTTCTTCTTTCCTTTTTTTTTTTTTCTAGAAATTTCCATGTCACAAAAGATGACTAATTCCCCTTGATTTCTCATTACTCATCCATATATATATATAGCTCCTCCAATTAAATTATGACCACGTGACCTTCTTTATTTTTCTAGAAATGTTCTTAATGATGGAAGACTAAAGTCTTGCCATGCAAGCTTGGTCACATGCATAATTTGCCCCATTAATTAAAATATGGGCACATGCCACACATGCACATATCACACGGCCTTCTTGGCCTTTTCCAAGAATTTTCTTGATTTCTCCTTTCATGATTTTTCTAGAAATTTGGTGAAATTGCCTTAACGTCCCTAGCCTTTCTCAATATTTCCAAAATACCAATATTCATAAATAATATTCCCAACAACTCCGACATTAAAATTATTTTAGAACATAGTCTTGTCCTTAATTCCTCACCATTGTCTCGCAACATCCGGACGTACGAAATACGGGCTATAACACTTTTGCTCATAATTACGGGTCCCAGGAGGAGCTCGAGTTAGTCATCCTCTACCCGAATCTTTGATTCGTACCTGTTATGAACATCTGCCCAGGTTACAGCCTCATATTCCAACAAGTTTTCTGTTAGTTTGAATGAGGCCGTCGAGCTCTGAGGATTAAGCCCTTTGGTAAAAGCCTGTGCAGCCCATTCCTCCGGAACCGGAGGGAGCTCCATCTGTTCCCTTTGGAAACAGTTCACAAATTCTCGTAGTAATTCATCATCCCTTTGGGCTATGCGGAAGATGTCCGCCTTCCGGGCCTACACCTTTTTAGCCCCGACATGAGCCTTTATGAACGCATCTGCGAGCATTTTAAAAGAAGTGATTGATGCTAGAGCAGATGGTCATACTAGGTCAGCGCCCCTTTCGATAGTGTTTGCCCAAATTTTTTCGATAGTGTTTGCCCAAATTTTTTCAGCAAAATAGACTCAATTTCATCGCCTTTTATGGTACACGTGTACGAAGTCACATGCTCTTGCGGGTCTGTTGTACCGTCGTATTTCTGGATATCTGGCATCTTGAACCTTTTTGGGATCAATTTCGGAGCTGCACTTGGAGGGAAAGGCCTTTGGATGTACCTCTCTCGAATGCGGCCCCTTTAGGATCGGCGGAGCCAAGGGATCGATCCACGAGAGTTATATGTTTCCACCCTCTTCTCCGTTAAATCTACCCGCTTTGCTAAGGTCTCGAGCATCTTCAGAACTTCGGTGGATGAACCGGCTCCTGATCCATTACTCTCGACTATCCGCGTTTCATTCCTTCTTGGTTCGGTGATGCCTTTTGACCTTTCCGGGGCTGCCTTATCATTTTTACTTTTATGGCTGAGCTAGTGCGATTCCCTGTTCGGCGATGGCGGTTTCCTGTTCCTGCAACATTTCAAAAATTAAGCGTAAGTTTATCTCATCCGGAGTATCCGGTGCTTTCCGGCCTTGGGCCCGGGATAAAGTAATCGAGTTATGAGTATTTAAAGGATCAATGGCTGGTAGGGTGGCATTCTCCTGATTCACGGTGTTCTGCCGGTCGAGGCCTTCCCTCGAATCAACAGAGTTCGAGTCGACTGGATTTGCTGGTAGGTTCCGTAACCCACTGTTCTTGTTTTCGACCATAATCTCGTTGTTGTTGACATGACCCGGCTACCATTGCTTGCCATTTGGTTCGTTTTTTCAGAAATTAGCAGACGATTTCTTAACCAAACGGGTAGGAGGTAGAAGCAAAGATTAAAAAACCACTATTATCCTAGCCTCGCGGTGGGAGCCAAACTGTTTACCCCGAATTTAGGTAATAATTGAATGTGTAAGTGAGTTATAGGATATGTGGATGAATTTTAATCTATTTTTGGTTGACACGAAATATATATGGACTCGTTTGTTATACTATATATAGATATGTATGCTAATGCCTTGAATAAGTATGTTGATATTATTGATTAAGCTGAATATATATGTATATATGGCACTATATTGTATTGGATGGATGAATTAACCCAAAGAACACTGCAGATCCGAACCAAAATTAGTGTGAGAGAGAGAGAGCTTCAATATAATTTCTATTACAATGTTCTAGATACGAAAAAAAAGCCAACTAAAAGTAGGGAAATGTCATCCTTTATAGGTTTGCCTAAGGCCTTGAATACAATACAAAGCCTTTTAAAATAAAGAAACCCTAAAAGGATAAGGTAGTACGTACGGGTGTCATCGGTCGACACCGTACGGTTGTCAGATTACAAAATGACGAACGGTCTTGACGCGTGGCGAAACCGCAAGCCCCAGTAGCCGGACCAACGGCCACGATAAGTTCGGACATGGAGAAACCGGACTAACGGCCACGTAAACTTGACTTGGAGAAATCGGACTAACGGCCACGTTGAGTTTGGTTCGGTGACATCGGATCAACGGATACACTTCTCTCACCTTGGGTCAGCCGCCTTCGGTGCAATCCCCCCGATCTGAAGAAAACACCGAACATACTCGTGCTCATTTGGTCCTACCCTCGGCCCCCGGTCTCACCAGTCTTGCATATATCCGGTTTTTACCGTATACAAACATAACTTGTAAACACAAATTCTAAATCTTTCCGTCAATATATAATTTTAAAAACATAATAGTTAAAGCCTAGTGTACTCTGGAAACATGGCAAGCACCACCATTACACCGAGAAACTCAAAAACACAAATTAAACTTAGTGACTCATCTTTATATCCATAATTTTATAACAATATTAATGACTTCTGCTTCTTTTCAACCACCAGCATTTGGCCTCAGCAACGTTCGCAAAACTGTAACTTGGCTATTCATCACTTTGTTAATAATCTATCTTCTTTACTCTTTCGATCTTTCAATTTAATAATTCTCAGTGTAGATTCCCCTGAATGTACCAATTCTTTGTCTTCTTCCTCAGGTTTATCCACAAAAGAAGCATTTTCCACCTAATACCCTCCACTTTCTCATGATTCCAAAAACTCAACTTCGTGAGGTACTGCATAAATCGATCTTTGGGACTAATTAAGGACTAAGGTCTCTTTAGGATGACCATTGTCTATTGATGGGTTTGTCAGTGTTTGATATATGAGTTATAACATGGGGTGGGCCTTCATTCAATAAATAATCCGGTATTCGAAAAATACCGAATAACAAACGGTATTAATATTTCATACTAAACCCAACCCCCAATCTCATAATTCTAAAATTTTACTCTCGAATATTGTACTGAATATAGAATTACCAAATCTCGAATTGCCAAAATTCGCGGTTCGATTCAGTAATTCGGTTTCGGTTCGGTAATTTGGGTGTCGATAATTTCTACCTAGCTTTACTATTTTCCCTTCTTTTTTGTTTCTTCTCACTGTGCGTGTGTGTTTGGTTTTTTTTTTGGCCGGGGCGGGGGGGGTGGGTTGAAGGGTGCTGGGGTTATGGAATGCAAGCCCAAGTTCAAAGGCCCAAATTGAAGCCTTTGTTAAATACCAATTTGTACAAATTTGGTAGGATAGTCGGATAGTCAAATAGGGGCAACTAAGATAGCCTATTTGAGGACCGCTATTTAAGCCATATATGAAGTATATAAATTTTGCAAGGTTAACCACTTTAAAATTAACTTTTAACTTATGGGACTAAAGTTGTAAAGTTTGTGTCAAAATTATAAACTTCAGACATATACTCAAGCCTAACTTCAGATAAAATGTATGAAGTTTGACATATTATTTATAAAAGCAAATTAACTTCAGAAATTTTTGCTTGAAGTGTGTTGTCAATATATCCCAAACTTGTATTGGTTTTATTCTTTGTTTTTTATACGTGTTACCCAATTTAGAGCCCATTTTAAGACACTGAATATTTTGGACTTAGTTGACTTAGACAGTTTTCATCGGAAAATAAGATGATCTAGAATTTTCCTCTCGATATTCCTTCTTCTCCGAGCTCAAATTTGTCCTTCTTTTTAAATCTCATCACGCCTTTCACGGGAAAGCTCGAATTGACTAATCTTTGCTAACGCAAACTCCTATCTGCATACGCACCGCAAGCCCAATCATGTTTTTTCGCGTTCCCAATTCCCTTTCTGCGATCGCAGTGACACTAGAACTTCAATACTAATTCGAAGTGCTTGAAATTATTTGAATTTAACTCAAACCGCACCAACAAGTCATAAACAACGGAAAAAAACATGAAGGCATGTTACAAACATAACTGAGAACACCAAATCACAATTAAAAACAACACATTGGTTATCGATGGAAAGAGTCCATTTTCTCTTTCTTTGTCAGATTGAAGAAGATAAAAAGCTCTCTTTTCAGTAAAATAAAACCGCGTGGCTTTCATATCATCATTTCATGTGACCACAACTCAACCTAAAAGAAACAACCAAAAGGATATTTTTTTCTGTCTCAATATGTCCTTTAATTTTTCTAATCTGTAAAATGTATATTTGAGTACTTGATGTACCTTTTAATCTAAATACTCCACATGACATATTTAAAATGATAAAATTTTAAAGATATTTTGATATATCTTTAGTGTAAGTAGGCGTTAAGTTGAGAAAGAGCATTTGAAACCTGAAGTTTTTTTTGTTTTGACATGCATTTAACTTGAAAAAAAAAATTATAATAATTTTGTGATTAGAAAAGATTGTTTTGAAAAACTCATCTTCAAAAATGTTCAAAAAACCCAATCTAATGTATAACCAATATTGTTTTGAAAAACCTTTTTTGGAAAAGAAAATCTTTTTCTTGAACAAACGGCCCTATGTCCAATCAACTTAACACATATAAAATGAAACAAAAGGAGTACTCCCTCCGTTCCATAATAAGTGTCAATACACTGGAAGAATTTGTCATTCCATAATAAGTGTAAATGCTTGAGAACAAGACATATATTGGCTAATTTTTTTTCAATTCTACCCTTAGACAAAAAATGACCAATTAAAGTAACTTCTAAATGATGATTGGTAAAGTCACATAGTAACTTCATATAGTTGGATTCTCAATATTAAAAGATCTACTATTTGTGCAAGCTCTAATCAACAGGAAAAATAAGGGGTAATTTGGTAAACTTCACATGGCATTATTAATTTCTTAATATGTGTGTTTTTGGCTAAGGTGACATTTATTATGGGACGGAGGGAGTAAAAGATAAGAAGAGAAGTCGTATCAAAACCCTAGACATGATCATATTTCTTATCCAATCATTCCCATTATTCCTTTTATCTAAAATTCCCACCGAAAGCTTTCTCTCTTTAGAAGACAAACCCCACCACCCCCACCACCCAAAAAAAAAAAAAAACATGCAACAAGAAAACTTGCTAGAAAACTTGGATTTTTGCCATTATTTGGCCAAAAATATATCATCAAGTGATAATAATATGATGGGAGAATATGGTTTTGATATTCCAACTATTAAAAGCTTTTGTAGTTCCTCGTTTTACCCTCATCATGTGGAATTTCAAGAAACTATAGAGAGTACTACCCCAGAGGCTAGAGCTAAGAATCATAAAGAAGCTGAAAGAAGAAGAAGAGAGAAGATTAATTCTCATCTTGAAAGACTCAGAACCCTACTTTCCTGCAATTCTAAAGTAATTTCTTTGTATCTCCGTGTTTATACTAGAATTAGTTACGAAATTCATCGCTAATCTGTTGTTAAATTAGCCAGTATATGTATGTAACAATATTTTTTGATAATTCGTACTATTAATCATAAGATAGGATTAGCAACGAATTTTTCTATTTAGCCACAGAAGAAGTTGTCCATTGCTAATTTATTTCCTCTCTTTTTTTCCTTACTAAGTTTGGTGTAAAATTGAACAAAACATGTTTTCTTTTTTCTTTTGTTGTGGAAAAAGTGGACAAATTATCTATTTATTTAGTATATTTCAAGTTTCGGCTAACCTTATTAACAAAGGCAATTTTTGGTGATATATTCTTTAAGTTTATTCATTTACAAAAGTTTCCTTCGAATCTACTCATTTCATATTGAATAAAGTCTACATCGCAAGATTTGTGGCTATATATGAAGAAGAATAAAATCATGATTTCATATGCTTTTCTTCTTTTTTTCTTTTTCTTTCTCACTTTTTGATTTCAAGATTCTGATTTATTAGAATACAGTAGTCTTTGCAATGACCACCAATTAAAATGATGATAGTAGTAAGATGCCAAAAGGAAGAAAAAAAACAGAAGAGGGGATATTCAAACTCGATCTCGATTCCTTGATCCTCTATATATCTAAAGTACATAAATGGGATATATTGGGAAAGTAGTTTCACTTTTTCTACAAAAAACAATAAACATGGCATCTCTTTTATTCTTCTTTTTTGTTCTCTTTTTAGTGTTATTTTTATTATTTAAGTTATATGTACTGTAATGAATTTAAGTATAATTTAACCTATAATTACCTTTTTAGCAACCTGATTGTGTAAATGTGTTGTATACTGTCAGTGCACAAGATTTAAACTAACTTTTTTTTTTGAGTTTGAATTTTTTACATCCCCATTATAAGGAGTTTTACACCATCATATCACAATTACATATTGTAGCAGCTAACCTATTTATTTTCAGAATTACAAATCTCACATATTAATGAGATTTAGATTTATATAGGGATATCATTTAAGTTACCTACAGACAACGTAATTTTTTAAAATATTTTCCATATATATAA
Organism: Lycium ferocissimum; assembly: GCF_029784015.1. NCBI lineage: Eukaryota > Viridiplantae > Streptophyta > Magnoliopsida > Solanales > Solanaceae > Lycium > Lycium ferocissimum. Next base: position 333,439 of record NW_026713599.1, on the reverse strand, counting down.
CTTAAACTCTGCTTTTATATTTTACAGACAGATAAAGCTTCTTTACTAGCCAAAGTGGTTCAACGTGTGAGGGAGCTCAGAGAACAAACTTCACAAATCATGAAACTTGAAACAAACTTCCCTTCTGAAACTGATGAAATCACTGTGCTCTCATCAAATGATTTTTTAGCTGATGGAAGATTACTCATTAAGGCATCCTTTTGTTGCGAGGATCGATTCAATCTCATCCCTGACCTAACCGGAACCCTAAAATCGCTCGGATTGAGTCCTCTAAGAGCTGAAATGGTCACATTAGGAGGGAGAATTCGTAATGTGATTGTATTAGCTGCTGATCATAAGGGTAATAATAGTACTAATGATGAGTCGCTTTTGTTCTTGAGAGATGCTTTGAGGTCAATAGTTCAACGTTCAAGTTATGGTACTGGTGAACGGTCTAAAAGGCGAAGAAGAGTATTAGGTCAAGAAACAAGAAATTACTAGGGTACAACTAATTTTCCATGTATGCGCGCATTGTTGAAGGGGAGCCTTAGTGTGATCTATAAGTGACGAGTTCGAGTCGTAGAATCAGTCAGCCAATAATGTTTGTGTTATGATAAGTTATCTATATTACACCCCTGAGGTGTGGCTTTTTCTCGAACTCTGCATATGAATGTGAGATATTTTGTGCATCAGGCTGATTTTTCTTTTATGGATGTGCTATTTGGATGCTTCATGCATGCGCTATATATGTTATGTTTTATATGTTGTCGTGAGTAATTTAAGAGTTTGCATATGTAATATTAACTAGCTAGTTAGGGTTTGTTTAGACCAGGGTTAAGGATAAATGTAAGTAATCGTTTAACTTGATATAACTATGAACAGTGACGGATTTAGGATTGTCACTGGGGATTTCAAACAATAAAAATGTAGTGACTGAAATTTGAACTTGGAACCTCAAGGTGAATTTTGAACACCCTAAACCACTGAACCAACCTCTTCTCTAGTTTTTTGCGGTGGTCAAAATCCATATATGTACATAAAAAAAATAAAAAAAGTACCTTATATATACGGTATAATTTTTTGCCTAGGGTGTCGGAGTGAACACCCTCGGCGGGCCCTGGATCCGCCCCTGCCTATGATTGACGATCAGCCAGGGAGATAAGCTTGCCATTTATTAGATGTTGATACTTCATTGTTGAAGAAGAGTTTTTTCATGGACCTCAAATATTGGCAAATTCACAACCATCATTAAGTATTTAAAATATAAAGACGTAATATATACACGAAAAAATTAAGATGATTCAATATTTACTAGATAAAAACTAAAAATAATTTTGACATGTATATATTTATAATGTAATTTTTTCGATGAATGAGGTTCGAATTATGCCTTGCGCCCTTCAAGTTCCTTCCTTGACCTCGAGTTTTCATTGATTATTTGATCTCATCTATGCCCAACACCAGGGGCGAATCCAGGTATAAAAAATGGGCCACGTGAACACAAGGTCACCCGACTAAACTCGGTATATTATGTATATAATCTGTAAAATATATCTAATATTAACCAAAGGAACTCATGCTCAAACTCGACCGAATGGAGCACTGTCTAAGTGTTACCTTTAATCCCTTACGGTTGTGAGATTGAACCCTACTAAATGCATTTTTGCATCTTTTTTAAAAAAAAAAAAAAATCTAAAGTGAACTCATCCTTTTGAAATACTGGATTCGTCTCTGTCCAACACTATAAAAAATTAATAATGTACAACTAAACCTATCAAGTCTCGGTCTAATGGAGTTTTTTTTTTTTTCCCTTTTTTTTCTTTCAAATCAACTTTTTTCTTTTGGCAGGTTGCAGCATGATGCTATCATGATACAAAAATCTTGCCTAAATGAGGCGGTTGCAAAATTTTATTTGGTTCTTATAATATATCAGTGGGGTCTTTTGGCCACACTATTTTGGCCATAATGGTCCAAATGAAGTAAATTCATATGGATATTTAGGTCAAATTTAATAATTTATGCTTACTTAATGTCATTTCTATCTTTTCTTCTCAAAGTTTATCTTAATTGAAAATTGTACAATAGAGATTATGATGGTTTTATATGAGTGTGGCCAAATTTGAGTCAAATTGGTGTGGCAATTTAGCAACTCTCATAATATATATTGTACAATATAAAATAAGTCGTATTTGTTGAAGGTTTGATTTATTTCATTAAAAACTTAAATTATTAAAAGTAACACACACATATGCTCATTTAATTTAAATATGCATTCAATACTCTATAATTACGTTCGAGTTTAGTTCTTCTTTTCTTTTGGATTTTTAAACGTAGCAAAACAAGAACAATCTAGGTAGACAGCATGAGATTCTAGTTCCAGCACAAAAGCTCGCGAGAGTAAACATTCTTTTGGGAATCAACGTAGATTCTTAAGACAGTGCAAACCATTTTTGTTGGGAAAAACCTATACAACAATTAATACTAATATTAACTGAGTTGGATTTAAAATTTAAATTTTATGAATTTCTATAACGATCTCAATTTAATAAACAAAACAAGTCAGTTCATAGACATGCATTTATAGATATTTAGTGGATTTTTTAATAAAAATACATGATATGCACAAATATTATTGGGTTTCTGTAAACTCATAAACGTAACTATGCTCTAGATAGTTTTTTAATTTAGTGGAGTAGTACATTTTTTACCTCCAAAACCAATTGTCCATCGTTTTATTTTATGTAAATCTGTTTGATTGAGTACGAAGTTTAAGAAGTAACAAAAAACTTTTGAAATCTATGAACTTAAACAAATATCAGGACATTAAATGTTAGTACAAATATAATCCTAGGGAAATTGCCATTTTGAACAACATTAGATTTGGATGTAACAGTTGTTCATATATTGCTCTATCTCACCAACAAGACATTAGATTGTAGGCTAACATTTATCACAACATTCAAAACTTCATACCGTTGCTAACTTTTTCTCATAAAATTTTTAATTCGAGGCAAGAGATCTTTAAACTGGGTTCTAAAATATCCATAATTTATAAAATAAAAGAAGTAAAAAAAAGTGAACCAAAGAATAAATAACTATCACAAAATAAGGATAACCGTTAATTTTTATTTAGTTTTATAATACAAAATTAATGACTAATTCTACATTTCAAATCCGTAACCTATAAATAATATAAATATAACTTTATTATTTGCTCCCAAGGTGATCTAATTATATAAAAATTTATTTATACTGTAGTGTTTATGAGTTAAAACTCTTCTGATTGAAAAAATAGGGGCATCACTTATCACTTATTGAAAGCAGTATACTGTTGTAGCCGCGCACTGCTTAGTGCCGCCTGAGCGTGCTGCTTGTCGGCCTTACTTTTCTGAGAAAGACAATTATTACAACAATGTTCTCAATAACTATGTTGTCCTAATTCTCCAAAATTTTCTTTCATTTTTAAACACACATGTCTGACACATTCTGAATGCGTGCTACTTTGTGTTCCATACAATATACACCTTCTACTATGGAGTACTAATAATTCTTTATGGCCTTTTTACAAGAGCACATGATGGGCTTCTTCCTCCTTAGCATTTTTTTCGCTTGTTTGTTTAGATGATACTAACGTGTATTCTCTGTTTCAATTTATATGACATATTTAATTGAGAATTAATACATTGACAGTAGTTTAAGTCTAAATTTTATTTAGAGTCAAACTAATGTCTGATTCAATTGAACATATGATATATGTTCTCAATTAGACAGTTTCTATTCAAATTTTGGAAAACTTTTGTATATATTCTTCAGGTGTCCATTAGGTAGATAAGTTAAACCACTTAAAAATATGTCACCACCTTTAATTTCACGTGTTAGCCTTAATAAGTGGTAAAACCTCAAACATGTTTCAATATTGAGGCTAAGGTGTATAATTAACGGATATGACATATTTTGTGCGGTTAATATAACTATCTAATAGACGCTTCAGAACACGAGTGAATAAATAAAAAATTGAACCGAAAATGTCTATATAAAGGTTTTATCATGTGTTCAGCTACTCAATTGGAATAAGTTGTAGTTCAAGTGTCTAAATAAACACAAATTTAAGGGACTATCGATATATTAAGCCTTTAATTAAATATGAACTTATATGAATAAAAAAAGAGTCTACGATCTAAAACGAGCATTGAGCATTTGTATGACTTGAAAGAAAGATTTTGTCAGTAAAGAAAAGGAATAACAATTTATTCTGATAATTTAGCCTTTCGGAGGATGCAAATCATCAGGCACAGAACGTCTGACTTTGTAGAATTGCTATGTACTAACTCAAAGATTAAATATTACATGTTGTTTTGTCATTCTTTGCCAACCACTTATTTTACCAGAAAAAGAGAGATTATTTTCTCCCAAGCAATCGAAACATAATTGAAACATTTCAAATAAACATGAGTACATACAAGATACGCTATTACTGAAGCTTTGTTTCAAGATATCTTCTAGACGATTGGAATATTGTTGTGTCGCACAATTAAATTCAAGTAATAACAAAAGAAAACATTGAATACGTCACTTGATAAGAAGGAATTTTTCATAGAAAATATATCTAATAAAGATAGAAATACTTTTTTTTAATCATGTTAGGTTAAAAAAGGTACTCTGTCCAATATTAGTATATTACAAAACTAAAGAAGATTCAAAAAAATATTTTCACATGTTTCTAAAACAAATAGGCTCTTTTCGCCACAAGAAATTATGTAGTGGTATCGCGACAAGAAATTTTGTATATAAAAACTTAATGAAATGTGTATATCTTTCCAAGGCTTAAAAATTTGGCTCAAAATTTGTGTATGAAGTATGTATATCTCGCTCAAAGCTTAGAATTCTCACATTTTTCGTGTATGAAAACTGTATAAAAATGGTATGAAATATGTACATAACTATATAAAATTTGTATAAAGTTCATGTTAGGTTTTTGGAAATCTAATACAACTACAACAACGTTATATACAACTCTCATACAATATTCATACAAATTTAATACAATTGTGATTCTTGCTTTGAAATTTGGATAAATTTAATACAGTTATAATAACATTGTATACAACTTTCATACAAATATTAGTACAAATTTTTCTTCTTGTTAATCGTACAAAGAGAGTCAGTAAATCAGAAAAAAGGAGTAGCTATCGATTCGAGAGAAGGATCGGAGAGGAGTGACGATGACCCTTTCAACATATGAAGTTGATTCTAAAGAAAAATGGGCTGTTCCAACCAACCAAATAGCCTCCAGTTCCACAAACTTGGTCCAAATTGGTTCTTCTTTATCGGAAACACAACAATTTCGGATGGGTTTCTTTAATGGCATTCCGAGAGGAGTCTCCATTAAAACTTTTTCACTCATTGTTTCAAACAATAAAGAGGAATAAAAAAACAACAATTTAGGTTAGAAAGAGAGTTGTTATCAGGCAAGAAACATTAAAATTGATGGAGAATTGTTCGTCGATGAAGCTGAAATCGTATTGTATTGGGAGAGAAGATGAATTTTAGGTCCGAAAATGGTGTCTATTAACAACTGTAGAGAGAGAGGGCGAGAAATCTTTTTGAAAAGAGGGAGATAAATCTTTTTGAAAAGAAGAAGACACTGATTGGTAACTATACTAAAATTAAGGACACATTTAAAAATCAGATTCTCTTCCTAAAAAAAAAAAAAAAAAGCCCAAAATCATGGGTAACTTATTAAGCCCAAATCTGGTATATTTTGTAATTTTGTTAATATATTTTGTAAATAAGAAAAAGTATCCTTACGTTTTCTAATATAAAGTCTGAAGTAGCATTATTAAGTCATTTTCACTCTGAAGAGGGGAGGATGGGGCGGGGGGGGGAGGGAGGGAAGAAAAAGCTTACGAGCAATATCAAGAGAGTCCAAGTGGTTGCAAATTCTAAAGAAAGCCCATTATTAGGATATTATCATGGTTCCTATTATCATCCCTATTGTCATTAGGTCCAACTGACAAAATATCTCTAGCCCGGATAACTAATGGGTCCTATATGAGTCCACATTGGTGATATTGGACCCATAAAATCCAACTCAAGTGGATCTTCTTACCCCATTGGCCCATTTCTCCTTCCTCTTCTTTTTCACCCCTTAGCAACCCCTCCCCCCTACCCGCAACACAAACACACACACACACTCAAATAATGGAAAGTACTTGAATAAAAGAGAAGGCGATAGGAACACTTTTAGTCTTTCAAATATCGTAACAATATAAATCGCTTAAATATCGATAAATTCTAATTTTTGGTCCTTGTGATTTACGTTAAACATATTTATTATTTAACCTTCAATTAATAGATATGTGCAATTTTTACTCCTCAAGCAGCGAATTTGCACAAATTTTAAAGAATTATTAAGTGCTAAATCATTTGATTACGATGTATTATGTCAAATTTGTATTGTTACTCCATATTTGAGGAAGGTATAGTTCTAAACATACTCTAAATATCACATATTTTCAATATAAGAAGATAAATAAAATACAAATTTTAGTTAACTAAAAATTGCATGTACCAAACCGAATATTATAAGGATCAAAATCAAAATTCATTAATGAGGGACCAAAAGTACTACTATCTCAAAGCGAAAGAGAAACCAAAATGAAGAAAGAAGGAAAACAGACAGAATGTGAAGAAGCCCCAATGGAAGCCCATTGGGTTGAGGTTGGCCCAATTGGTCCAAATTCTTAAGGGGAATTTGGACACTGAGCAAGTGAATAAGAGTAGAAGCTAAAAGGCCATAAAGCCCCACCAAGTAAAAACTGTGTAGGGGAGTCAAAAATCTCTCACTTTGTCAACTTAAATCTTTTTTTGCGCGGATTGTCTTCTTTTGGGGTGGTCGTTAATTTTTGCCCTTCACTTAAAAAAGTGGCAGAAAATATCTCAAGATTCTAGGTTCGAACTCCCACTCAATAAAAAAAAAATCGCAAGGTAAGGCTTTGCAAAAAGTCTGCCTTATGAGGCATAGACTTTGCCTTAAGGCAAAGCCTTGCCTTGCAATTTTTTATTTTATTTTTATGACTAAGCCGGAGTTCGAACCCAGAACCTCAGGGTATTTTAAGCGAAGGACAAAAATTAAAGACCAACAATTTGAGGGGCAAAAATTAAAGACCACCCCTAACGAAGGACAATCGTGCAAGTTGCCCAACTTAAATCAGTATAGTGCGTTTCGTCAAACTTCCAAAATTTATTTATTTTTAAAAGTATTTTAAAAAAAAACATTTTTGAAAAGTTGCAGTTTGTGTCTGTCTAATCAACTTGAAATAGAATTTTACTCACAAAAATTCATCAATAAAATCTCTTTTCCTCTCCATATTTTATTTGTGGTTGCAGTTTATTTTCCGTAACTAAAAAAAATTGTTGCAATCAAATTTAGCTTCAACTAGAATTTGTTTGCGATAAATTTATTTAAGTTAAGAAAAATAAACAGCAACCACAAACAAAATATGAAGAAAAAGAGATTTTACTAATGAGCCATCATGAGTACAACTTTATGTATTTCCTTGATTCATCTCTCCAAAATTCTATGTGATTTGTGGACTGAAGCAGCAACTTTCTCGAACTTAGAATGATGCAGATTTCCTTATGATCGACAAGAACGTCGGACAACACTTCATCATTTCAGGTTAATCTCCAAGAAGAATTCCATTCACTACTCCTTTTTTGTTGGATATCTCTGATTGTGAATGCCTTCACCAACTGTTGAATGCTTTCTCTAATGCTCCGAATGACCCCAGAAAATTATGCAACATCCTTGTTTATAGTTGTAGGTGTAAGCAGTCTAGTCCCATTACATATGAACAAATCTCATGGCTGATTCTAGTTGGCTCATGTTAGTCATCAAGTGCATCACAAAAACTATGTGATAAAGTTGTATGTAATTTGCCAAGACATGTTATTTTTTATATTTGGCTGCCTTTGATCGGTCCTTGTTTTAACTGGGATTAACATGTCATTTGAACATGTGAATCTTATTGGAGTACTTGAATTTGACTGGTGAATACATGAAATAAATTTTGGGTCTTGGGATGAATTGAACCTTAGGTATGCATTAATAAAATGAGCTTATTGATTTAATTTGTGCAGTTCAAATTAATTATTCAATCTAAATAAATTTAAGATTTAATCCAAAATTTATATTGATTGGACTCAACAAATTTTTATGTGTTTATTGTGTGTGTATGTATATATGTATGTTTAAAAGCTATGTTATCTAATTACCAAATATTGTAACGTTAAACATCAGAAGGGGTTTTCATGTTTTTTCCCCTATAATTTCAAGTATTTGGTCAAGGTTTTGGAATCATTCAGGTGCATAAGATGCTTCCTTTCACCAAGCAAAAGGTACCTTTTAACAATAACGAGAGATATATAATTATTATATATTAAAAAATTGGTAGTACTAATTAATAAGTGAAGAGCAAAGGTGTATTTTAGGCTCTGACACATAGAATCACTAATCCACAAGATAGTCAAATGGTAGAAGCAATGATCAGAAAACACCCCATTCTTCTACATTTGTCTCTGTTATATTCCTCATTTCAGAATTAAATATACGGAAAAGTAGAAATTACCCTTGAACTTTGAAAAATAGTTCGTTAAATACCTTCGTTATCTTTAGGGCCAATTATACCCTTACGGTTATCTTATGGGATCAATTATCTTATACATTGTAATTATTGCCACGTGGCATCATCCCGGCCTTCAAAATTATTTTACCCTCAAATAATTTTTTTACCTACTAAAATAACTCAATCCGACCCAAAAAAAAAAAAAAAATCAGCAAAAATAATATGGATAATTTTTCCAGCAAAAAAAAAAAAAAAAATTCGTATTAGTTTGGGCTGAAAAAATAATAATTTCGTATTAGTGGGTAAAAAATTATTTGAGGGTAAAATAATTTTGAAGAAAGGGCTAGGATGATGCCACGTGGCTTGATAGTTACACGATAATTATTACATAAAATAGATAAGCGTATGGATAATTGACCCTAAAAGATAACGAAGGGTATGGATGAACTATTTTTTTCAAAGTTCGAGGGGTAATTTTGGCCCTTTTCCGTTAAATATATCCCCTAAAATAGAAAAAAAAAATTGTTCTCTTCAGTCTCAAATTCCCCTAGATTTTACTTTTTGTTTTCTTGTTTCTCTTGATATCTGGTATTCGATTAATTCAGATTTTACACCGCCTAAAGTTCATTAAAGAAAGAAGCGTTTTCTATTAAAATTTATTCTATATCAAAGGTTCGAACCCGAAATCTCTAATAAATAATATTCTAGCAATTTCATCACAAGCCTTCATGGTGATTCTGCCTTCCAAGAATTGATTACATTGAACTTCAAAACTTTAAAATTCTTCAGAAAATAGTACTCCATTTTTATGTGCTTTTAAGACTTTTGTATAGCTTATCAATACTCATATTCTATTTTAAAATGTTGAAGAGCTATTAATAATAAAATAGAATTAATACAGACATGCATAAACTGTTATTCCCATTGGGTGGCAGGTGGGGCCAAGAGAGATAATTTTCAATTTTCAAATAATGAAAGCCTCAAAATGGTGGTCCCTACACACTTCTTTGGTCAAGGGTTTTCATTTTAATTTTAATTTTTTTAATTTCTGGTCAAGAGCATCAACATAGTGAAAACTGACCCCATAAGTGGGTCACCTAACAATATTATCATCATCAGGGTGGCAAAATTAACAAAGTAATGATTATTCTGATTATTGTGTTCTTCATTTAGGGGTCATTTGGTCCATGGCTGGAACAATTAATCACAACATAAATAAAGTTCACATAAGATTATACCGTATATGATTGACCGCATAATAGAAAAATAATCACCGTATAACTACTGTAGCCTTTAGTTGATAGTATTAAATAATATTTAAATTATGTTGCGTGAAAATTTATATATTATTTTTATACAAAATAGAATATAGAATATGATAAGTATACTTGCAATGCAAAGACTAAATATATTAAAGACATAAATGTCTTGTTAAAGTAAGTAATTCATGTATAACAATTATATTATTATTATTATTATTATTAATTACTGTATACAAATTAACAATCTTTCCATTATAATCTCTAATAAAATAACTCCATATCATAATTCTTGCATATCTTGTATATAACCGAACGACTCTTTTTAATCGTTTCTTTTGTTATTCTTGTTAATTTCTCAGCTTTAAAATCTTCTTAATTATGAATTAAAAAATGTGGCCGTATTTTTATCACAATCACCACATGATTTTGATATGCCATTATTACCACTATTAAATTATTTTGGCAGCATACATAGTTTGTCCATTAAGCTTGAGATCAAAATTCTTTTGGCACACGTTTCGAATACGAAAAATCTCTTATACTTGACCATTCAAAGGTATGTCTAATATATTTAAATGGATATTAATTTCACTCTGAACAAGAATAAAACAAAAAAAAAAAAGGTCGTATATATAGTTAGGATGTGTGTATATAATTTTTTCTGATAAGATAAAACGACAACTTGTATAATTTTCCTTAACAATCGTTGGATTCTCATCTACATCATCAACTAAAAGTTTGACCAATCTGCTTAACTTTTTCTTCCTAATAAGAAATTCCACATGATGGTCCAAATGGATTGGACAATAAACCCCCACCCCACCCTAAAATGACACATCTCTACCTCGTGATTTTACATATTTTTAGAGATTACTTTATATTTTAAAAAAATAGTTACAAAATTTTGCGATCCAAGATAACTATTTGACTTTCTAATATGATAGTAGTATATTCTTGCGAAGAAAAGAATTTTGTATCCGCAAGATAAAAATTAAATTCATTTGAGAATTACTGTCGCGTTAAGTTCTCAACTTCTTTAAACTTGATTGAACTGTAAAAAAGAGCTTCCTAAGAACTAGAATATTTATCCTATTGATGGAATGTTGCACAAAAGAACAATAGAAGTAACCCGTCTTAGTGCGATTTTTACAATTGATATTCATTTTTCTTAAATTCGGGATTTTTTTTTCTTGAAAAGCTATTTTCTATATTTTCCAACACTAATTTTATAACAACTTGAGAAAAAAAAATGGAGTTACTTTTCTCACCTTTTATTCCTGAGAATATTTGTTAGGAACTTTGTTTATCTAACTTTATTCGATTTTATTGTAAAAGGAAAAGATATGGTGGAGAGATGGGAATCAAAGAATAAGAATTTCTTCTTTTTTCCTTGTACAATCTCCACTATGTAAAAGAAGGGGGAGGGGGAGGTGGGGTGGTATAGGGCTGGGGGTTCCAAACAATTCCTAGTTTGCTTTTTCCATCTATTTAGGGAATTAACTTTTTTGCTTGATTGCCAAAAAGTGACTTATGAAAAAAAAAAACCTGTTATTTCCTTTTTGTATATACATATAAATCGTAAAAAATCATGATGTATACGAAAAGAAAATTAAAAGTAAGCACTGTCTTTTTCTAATGGTTCACTTGCTTCAATAGAGGGCCAAATTTTATTTATGTTCTTATCTAATGGAGTATTACATATTGCTTTATGCAAACAATATATTAGCAAGGCATAGCTAAAAATTCTCTCAACAAGGAGAAGAGTTGTGGTAGAGTCATAAGTATTCATTCATCCTTAATTAGAAGTTTTAGATTCGAATTTTAGGTATTAATTCATCTCTGTTAGGGAGTGTTTATCTCCAATATAGAATTTTTCAGCTTTTTTTTTTTTTCCGATTATAGTCGGCCCTTAATGCAAATATTGAACATCAGGTGGAAAAGAAGAAAAAGTCAATAATTCTGGCCAAAATTTATTTCTTTTCACGTTTATTCAATCGAACCACTAAATCTTTTTCTTTTTGGGTGAATGTTTTGAGTCAAAACATATGAACTTCTTTGTTTGCATTATTTGGTTCATGAAAAAGAGACTACAAAGGAAAAAGGGAAGATCAAATTTAAGTAAATAACTTTTGCTTCTTTGACATTGGCATGATTACAAGTGAAATAAAAGTCAATATGTTTGTCACAAATTTATTCTCCCATTAATAATTAAAGATGGAACGTGGTATATATGCGAATGATTAAATTTACTCCTTTATATTTATTTAGGTTTTTCTTTTTATAAAATCAAAGGCTTTATAATTTAATATTGCGAATGAGTCGGACACCGCCCTTCACTTTTTATTTTTCCTTCCACTAACTCATCATTTTCCTTCCATTTATATTATTTTATTGATGGTACTACTAGTAATAAGATACTATAAGTTGATGGAATTATGACGCTTAATTGACGTCATATGTATCTCATTATTCAAGAGCTTTTGTGTCAAACGTAAAATAAAATGTGACACAGCGAGCACTACAGAAAAATGGGTAATCTGTGGAGATTGAAAGTTGTAATTCGCGGATGTTTTAGCCTCTAGTTGCTAAGAAGAGACTAAAACCTCCGCTAATTACCCCTTTTTTTGTAGTGCGAATTAAAGTCATAACACGTATTCCGCTCTGACCCAACAGATCTCACGAATTTGTCCATCGCGTTATGCCATTATTGAGCTTAAAAGATGCGTATACTATGTGAATTTGTGTTATGCCCTACAAAGTTCTTTACTTTTCTTTCACATTTTGATATATGTTTAAAGTGTAACAACATGCACCCCTTCTAAGAATGTTTGATAGCTTAAGAGTCTATCGGTTGTCAGTGTAACCTATCCTCATCGGCTCATCCTTCGTTATTGGCATCACAAAATGATACTTGTCTTTTAATGTGTTATCTGTAAAATTCCTTTTTGAAAAAAGTTTACAAAAAGATTGATTCGATTATTCGAATAAAATCAATTATGAATAGAAGGAATAAATTCTCGAATGCATATAGCTCTTTAGAGACCACTTTTTGGAGCACCATGGATAGCCATAAACTTCAGCTTATCACCAGAATCACTTTCAAAGCTTTTGCTACTATTTCCCATTTTAGTTTTAGAAAAAGTTGCAATTTCCTTTGATTTCTTCAAATTTCTACCACAAAATAATCGCCTATTAATCCCCAAATTTGTAATACTTCTTCTTGTACTCTTTATTTAATTCACTTTAGGCTTTGTGAACATTATCCAAAGTATAAGAAAAAGACACAAAAGGTTGTAATTGTTAGAGAAATATATCAATATCACTTGCGTCTTATTATAGTTCTCATTACTTTAAAGTCTGAGTTATATGCTCAAAGTTTTTCACATGATAACATAATCAAATTTAAATAAATTTATTTTCACGATTATTTTCTTTCTGCATGTTCCACTGCAATGCATGTGTCTCTGTTCGACTCAGTGCATCAAGCTGCTTCAAACTTCTTTTATCTCAACTCAGATTATTGAGCCACTAATTTTGTTCTAGGCCTAACCCCACACCCCCATCTCCTTATCTACATACATATCTCATTTTCAACCTGTCGAGTCACTTCTACTTTCTCGATTAAAAAATAGCAAAAAGAAAAAAGAAAAGAAAATATTATAGCGAGAGCATACACAATAAAAAACTATACGTATATATATTCGGTATTTTCGTCAAATCGATTAGTGCAAGACAAGCATTTTCCATACAATTATTTTATTAATAAGTTAATCATAATTAAGTGATATGTATATGATTTGATTTTTAACTGTTAAAACTATATTATTTGATTTGATATAAATACTCGACGCGTGTAAGTATGCTGGGGTGTACACTATATGACATTCATACTGTAAGTGGAAGTAATCTAGGAAGTGTTACTAAAATCTTTTGGCAGTTGGGACTTACCTATCAATCAGGCAATTTAGTTGAATAAAAGCACATGAAATGAGCTCGTACCAAATACTGCCTTGTCAATTTTCATAAATGCGTATTACTTTATTTGCTTTATCTCCTAAGATAAAATAATTAATTATAACAAGCACTATATCTGGACTTCATGCATACGGATTAAAAAACATTAGAAGATTAATTTTTTTTTTCGAGAGAGTTTTTAGTTGCTTTTTCAATAAATGACTAGACTACAAATATTCATTTTTTGTTCTATTTATTAACACATTTATTATTATCGTAGGACAATAAAAGATAAAAAATAATCAGAGCATTTATAACTGCTTCATATTGTTTTTATTTTTAATTTTTATGAAATAATAAAAGTGCCTAAAATCAATTGAGTGCACTTAAACTCAATGTTCATCAGGTAATTATAGTTCAAAATTCAAACCAACACACGTAATGAGTAATGTTGCTTACTAAAATTCCAACAACAGACAAAAGTTCACTTAATAAATTACCATAATTTTCCCATGAACTCCATTAATGAGTTGATTTAGGAGGAAAGAGTGGAATAAGGATGCAAAAGTGTTGCTGTTTGTAGCATAAATATCAACCAAGTCTACACTTGTGGTCCTACCTCATCTAGTTTTTCTTTTTTTAAAACGGATGATTCATATAATATATAGTTTCTTCTCCTCTCTTGATATGGGCTGTCATTACAAGGCATATTAAGGTGCAAGGAATATATAGGAAGACGTTGTTATATTATTCTTGTTTTTTAGTTCTCATCATTAATCGTTTACTTCGATCAAATAAATTTCTGCTAGGATTATAATTTAGGACAAAATGCATGTATTATACTTTAGTTAAGCAATTTCTCTCCATTTCGATTCAACTCATCATATCATCAATCAATCAACCACGCATACTTTTAGTCCAAATTAGTTGAATTTTGTTATGTGAATCATCTGTATCCAATTTACTATATTTCATGACATTTCGAATATTCCATAGAACTTCCTGAAATTCATAGGTAACGAGTACCTCCTCCTTCTTTTTTCAATTCTTCACTTGATTGATGTCTGGTATTTATTTTGTAGCGCGATTAATTCAAATTTGCATTAAAAAAATCTTACTTGAATAATATAAAGAAATGGACATTGGGCGTAACTCAATCTCAAAAGCTAGCTCATAAGGGGAGTACTGTCAAAGTCCATATAAGAAGACCACCCACCCCTTTTTCATCCGGTGTGGGACTCTTTAATACCCCACCCCACCCCAGGAATGGACATCTCGTTCGTGGGTAATTTAATATGGGGGCCCATCATAGATACGCAATAATTGGGATGAGTCTTAATTTGACACCATGTAAAGAAATGGATGTTGGGCCTAACTCCACCTCACAAGTTAGCTCACGAGGGGATGATTGTCCAAATCCATATAAGGAGATCACTCATCCATTTTTCCTCCGATGTGAGACTCTTCGACCAATAAAGACTGACATAATTTTATAGCCATTAGGGTATGTCCCACAATGTAATTAAGACCTGCTTGAGTGATTTAAATGCAATTTTATGGAAACAGATGGAAGTTGGATTTTTTCTGCCTAATTTAATTACGTAATTAAATCAAAATTAAGTACATGTTTGCAGATGAACATTAATTTGTAACTAGTTTTAGTTACTCTCTCCCCAACTTTTATGTGGAAACAATTTTTAAATTTGATAATATTTTAACTTAAAATGGGCATAGCGCAAACGGGAAAAGAGAAGACAGATAATGATCAAGTGATCGATAAAGGAAAAAAAAAAGGACTGATAATGATGGTTCATTTATAATAATTTGACCTTGAATCGAACAATTGAAGAAGATAATTAAGTGAAACAAATGCAGCTGCAATTTTTCTTCAATAATTTAAGATACTTACTGCCTACTAGTAATAGCTATGTGCCCATATCTACAAAATTGTGATAACAGCTTGGAGCCTTGGACCATGTCAGAATATTAATATGATTTTTTTTTTTTTTTGTGGAAACGAAAATGATGGGAGTACTAGATTAAGAAGAATATTAAGTAAGAAAATACTGCTCACGTGTTCTCCTTTTGTGGTTCTTTTAAAAATTTAATTTAGATGAGTAACAAAATTACAATCTCAGTAAAAATGCAATTCGTTGCACTAAATTTCCCCCTGTATCACTTGCTGAAACACTCCCTTATTTTAGTTTATTTTTGTTATTGTTGTTGTTGTTATTATTATTATTATTATTATTCTGTTTTAACAGTTATAAAACCAACCAAAAAAATGGTATACTCCACAATTTATTAGGAATTACTTGAAAACATTTTAAAATGAAAGTTTTTATGCCATAACGATGATTGCAAGACAACATGTTCTACAATTAAAAAAACAAATTAAGACAATCATTCACAGAAATTAAGTAAAACCTAAAGATAAGTTATTCAATTATACACGTGATACTCAATTGTGACAGTTCAAAATGGTTGAGAATCTCTTTAGGAAAATGCCTAAAAAGGGTTGACATATACACAATAATAATATAATTAATGGCGCCAAAATGATCCGAGAACAATTCATTACACGCATTAACATAATTATAGCCATATTTCTAACTTTGTTTCATTGTAAATAAACTAAAGGGAAAAACAATCATGAGGAAATATCATGCTACAGATTGGTCATCAATATCAATTGATAATTGAAGTTAAAACTCTAACTAATCATAATTACAAAAATAAATAAATTTCTAAACTTCTATATGCGTGTGGCACAAACAATATAACTAATCGTTATCATGAAGGTGATTACACGCTTACTGCTTTTTGTAGCTTAAAAAATCCAATAAAAAATGTGGTAAGGCAAGGATATATGCATTTATACGGTAAAAATAATAAGTTAAATATGAATGATAATTTTGATTGAAAATTTGTGAATTTATTCAAAATAAAAGGAAAAGGAAATATATTTATATATTAACAGTTGGTATGTACGCTTTCTTTGAATACACGAAGTAAGAAATATTTTCAACAAGTAATATCGACCTACCGTGACATATCCATAGACTAGTGGACAAAATTTTGATATAAAGCGGTGAGCATTTTAAGGCTTTACTTTCACGTTATTTTTCAAGTAGCGTCGGTCTCTTTTGTATATGTATACATTTTGTTTAATTAAATTTTTTCTTAAAATGATGTTGAATGACATTACGTGATTGAAGGCAGTTCCGTCGCTCATGTACGTATACATAATTTCTAAATGCTAGGTGATCTTAGTCGGGTTTCGAGCTTCGGAAATAGAGTCGCCTTTGAAAAGAAGCGTTATATTCCCAAAATAAGATTTTGCAACACGAATCAAAATTAGTCGAAAGACAAAAGCTGATACAGGCCACCGAATGAAAAATATAAAAAAGAGAAGCATGACATGTTCATTCTCATGCACAATCTTTTTGACATGGGCTAAACATATAGGCGTTGAACAAACAGAAGTGGTTGAGTCACCTGTATTATTTATTTTATGATTAAACTCTTCATTAAATTGATAAATATTAAGTAGCTATACCTACTAAGGAGAGCACCTCTCCCTACAATTTGAAATGTCATAAGCCTAGCATGGTGAGTTCAAACTATCAATTTATTAGTTGAGACTTAGTCTCATATTCATTTAATAATATGTTTAAAGCTATTTGGGAAACTTACTATCCTAAATAAATTTTCACCAAATATAAAAATATTCTACTAATAGCAAATAGCAATAGCTTACACACCAGATATACTTTTCTCGTTTGTCAAATGACAACTTCTTGTGATCAAAATGCCATTTTTCCCTTGTGAAGTGTAATGTTTAGTTCCTTGAGATACAATGCAAATAAGTTTAATCATGTGTTTAGGGTATTCAAAATCTATACATGTACATAAAAATAAACACAATCATCTTATTTATACCGTATAATTTTTTGCCGAACCCTCCTAGATCTGCCCCTGGTGACAAGAGTTACCCGACACCTGTACTGATGAAAATATCCGTTAGCATAATCAAAGTGCACGCAAATTAGTCCGAACACCGTTTTTATCACGTAATTATGAGAAAAAAGTTGGGATGTTGACAAATAAATAATTCAAAAATAATCATTTAGAGCAAATGTTTTATGCTACTATTTTTTTCTCTTTTAAGAAGTCAAAATATTATACAGTTCTATTGTGAAAAGGGAAATAAGGTAATACAGTGAGGCCTATCTATAACGGCATCCGTATATAACAACATCTATATATAACAGCCAAGTTTTTTCTTAACCAATTTTTATGTTATATTTTACTTCTCTATAACAACATTTCACCTATAGCAACAAGAACAAGCAACTTTGTAACAGTAATAGTACGCACTTTGTAAACTAACCCCCTATATAACAGCTATCTTCTTTTTTTGATAATATAATAATTAATCATCTTTATAAAAATCAAATATCTATGATTACTAATAATTAAGTGTAGAGATTTTGACCAAATATTTGATCATTTAATACACTATTTATGACAAAAAATATCATATGATATATATATATATATATATATATATATATATATTTTCATCATTAAACGATTTTCCTTGGTTATACAAAGTGTGATTAAGCTTAGAATTTGACAATTAAAAATGAAAATTAGATTTTATGCATCTTTTTTGCCTATAACAGCGAAATATTATTTAAATGTCAATGCTGTTATAGGTGTATAACAGCCATTCTCTATAACAGCTGAAAAATTTCGGCTTCGACGATGCTGTTATAGAGAAGTTTAACTGTACAACAAATACAGCAATTCAAAGTTGATCAAAAACCTAATAATACCAGTCAAACCTCAAAACTTTACAGACAATATTGGTTAGCATAGTTGTTCACAAATGTTCACATACATAAGAAAACACAAATACTCTCTGTTTCTTTCATTCTCTCTCTCTATGAAGACAGGCTGGAAGGATCCAAACCCCAAACCCCACTTACATTATTACTAACAATTAATAATATTTTGACAAATTGACAAAATAGTCCCTTATGTTTGGGGTAAGTTCAAGATAATCCATAAAGCTTGCTATGAGAAGTTAGGTTCTTTAAATTTGTAAAAAGTGAGCATTTTTTTTGTCAATTTAACAAACTTTGTCTGGTAGATTTAATTGGAACTCAGGAAGAAAAAGGAATTTAACAAAAACTTACATTTAGAGGTATAGTTTTTACAGTTTCTGCTATTTTTGGTCTAGTTTTAAAGTCTGGTACAATTTTTTATGTGCAACTTCTATGATGTTTGGTCTGCGTATGTTTAGCGTCAAATACAGTTTTTTGTGTTGCAGTTTCTAAGATTGAAGAGATTTTCGTGGTGTTTAAGGTTTAATCTTTTCTTTTTTCACAGATACCGTAAAATCTAGCAGACAAAATTTGCTAAATATTTGACGATGACCAAAAATATTCATTTTTTGACGAACACAAAGGATCAAAACTGTTGAAAACACACTTTAGAGACTATTTTGAATCTACCTCCAAATATAAGGGATCATTTTTGTCATTTCTCTATTATTTTCATTCAATGCGAATGGAAGAAAAAATAAAACAAAAACAAAAAAAACATCCACAATGAGAAAACAAAAAAAAAAAAAAAAAGGGGAAAAAAATATAAAGAAAAAGTTGAGAAATCAGACTAGTAAAGGAGGTTTAGCTTCTTTCCTTTTTCCCCCTTCAACTTTCTTTTCTTCTTGCTATTGCATAAGCATCTTTTTCTCACTTTTTTAGCTCTTCTTATCACTCTTGTTTTCATTCTTTACTTTCCTCTTGGGTAAAAAAATAATAATTATATTTTTCCTTTGCTTTAGTTTGATTCCATACTTCCCACTACCTCTTATATTTCTTTATTTACATTTCTTCAGCTTAAAACTGTTAGTGATATCTTTGATTCTTGATTGTTCTTGCTTATCTGGCATTGATCATTTGATCACAAAGTTTAATTCCTTTTTCTCCTTCTTGGGATTTGCTCTTTGGAGCTTAAATACCTTAGCTTAATTCTTTGTTGATCTCTTCTTGGTTTTGCTGTTTTAAGCTTAAAAATCCAATCTTTCTTGTTTCCAAGATTGTGAATTTCTTTCTTCTTTAGTTGTTTGGGTTTTTGGGAATTCCTTCTTTTCACTTGTTTGGTTACTTTTGTACCTGTTTGTCTTGAGAATTTACTCTTAAAAATCCAATTTTTCTCGTTTTTCAGTTCCAAGATTGTAACTTTCTTTCTTCTTTAGTTGTTTGGGTTTCTTGGAAGTCCTTCTTTTTCATTTGCTTGGTTACTTGTAGTTGTATAATTGTAGTCCTAAGAGTTCTACTCTTTTTTTTTTTCCCTTTGTAATGGTCTAATTCTCTTGTATTTACCTGTTAGTTCTTGGTATAAAGTTCTTAACTTTACTATTCTCCTTTTGATTCATTGATTTGCTGAAATTGGGCTGTTGATTCCATGGGACTTTGTCATGGAAAACCTATTGAACCCCCACAAAACTTATCTGAAAATCCCATAATTCCCATTGATAATGAACAAGAATTGAATTCCCATCACACTGGGAAAACCCCAAAATTTCCCTTTTATAGTCCAAGTCCATTGCCTAGTGGATTCAAGAATTCACCTGCAAATTCTAGTGTAACTTCAACACCTTTGAGATTTCTCAAAAGGGTCCCACCATCACCAGCTAAGCATATAAGGGCATTGCTTGCTAGGAGACATGGTTCAATTAAACCTAATGAAGCTACAATACCAGAAGGGAGTGAGTGTGATATTGGTTTAGATAAGAATTTTGGGTACTCTAAGAATTTTGAGAGTCATTATGAGCTTGGTGAAGAAGTGGGAAGAGGGCATTTTGGTTATACTTCTGCAGCTACGGGGAAAAAAGGGAGTTTGAAAGGTCATGATGTGGCTGTAAAAGTTATCCCAAAATCAAAGGTTTGCCTTTTTATGCTGTTTTACCTGTAAAAAATAGTTAAGAGTTTAGTTTCTATATGTGGTTTAGATGCTGAATCTTGTTGAAGTCTTTATATGTCATTGCTGCTGATTGTAGTTTTACCTGGTTGAGATGTCGTTTAATTATTCTAAGTAATTTGAGGTGCAAAGTGTTTGGTGACTTAGAATTAGCTACAAGGTGATGACTGTATTCTTTTCACAGAATTATAGTAGTAGCCGTAAGTTCCATTTTTTCAACAAGTATTGGTTCCAGAAAATGGTTGATGAGGATAGCAAGTGGGCTAGATAGATTTATTGGGAATTCAATCATGTAGGTTTATGAGAAATTGACCTTGGCCAAAGTGAAAGTTATTGTGAATTTACATGGACTGTCAAGAACATTTGACATTGTATTTTATGTTTTATAGTTTGGTACCTATCAAAAAAAGGAAAGGTTGACTTACAGCTTGATGCTGTTTCTAGTTACTGATTTTTTTTTTCTGGTTTAGGTACTTTTACATATAAAAGTTGAAGCAAATATGTGTAACAGTATCACCTGATTGTGTTCTTTCTTTTAATGAGACTGAGGAATCTTTTGCAGATGACCACAGCAATTGCAATTGAGGACGTAAGGAGAGAAGTCAAAATATTGCGTGCTTTAACGGGACATAGGAATCTGGTTCAATTCTACGATGCCTATGAGGACGAGGAAAATGTTTATATAGTCATGGAGTAAGTTAAATTAGTCAATCTTAGAAATCTATTTTAGTTCATCAATTCTGGCTTTTATGTTTTCCGCATTTGTGTGTACTTATCTTTGTGGGATTTATTCAGGTTATGTAAAGGAGGAGAATTACTGGACCGGATACTTGCAAGGTGTGCACTTAAGATATTTTCAATTTAGCATGCTCGTTATTCTCCTATGTGAACCTACTGACTCCAATTTCTTTTGAAGGGGTGGGAAATACTCGGAAGAAGATGCCAAAGCTGTCATGGTGCAGCTTCTAAGCGTGGTCTCGTACTGTCATCTTCAAGGGGTTGTTCACCGTGACTTGAAGCCTGAGGTAATGAATTCTATTATATACCCTCTACTTTGGTTTAAAACTTCTGTTTCTAGTAGCAGATTACTCGCTTGAATGGCTAGGCATATCTTACATGTATTATGGAACTATACATTTATTTGAAAAAATAAAAAAATGAGCAAGAAAAAAGTATGTCCAACTACCAAAAAAGCTTGGCTATTTTTATATTTTTTGATGGTACTTATTCATTATTTTCAATATTCTTGAGGAAAAAACAAAAAATGGGGAAAGTCTTAAAGGTTATTGTTGAATTTCTATATGGGGCGGGGGAGTTGTTTCTGGTTGCTCTTTTAGCTCCACTAACTAATCTGACCTGTATCCTCATAAACTGGTTGAAGCATTACGATATGCATAGTACAATCAATATGTCAATCTACTAAAAGTGTGTAGACTACCATAATCAGATATCTTACTGGTAAGTGTTCTCAAAATAGTATGGCTTCTTTGTATATTTGGAATGGAAATAACCAGAAGACTAGTGTTTGTATTTGCAGAACTGGTAGGAATTTGTTGATAAAATTTTCTTGAATGAAACTAAGGAATATGGTCAAGTTTACAGAGGAAGTGTTGCATTAATTTTGTTGACAGACAGTAAGTTCATGAGTGCAAGCACAATAACATGATTAATGACCTCAAATATCAAAAGAGAACATTCAAGACATCATCATTAGTAATTATACAAATCTCAATTTAGTAACCGATATAATAATCACATGCAACAAGTTAACAGTAGATGAAGTGAGTATTCCTGGACTCTCCATTTTGTATGTTCAATTGGAAACAACCTCTCTACCTTTACAAGGTAGGGGTAAGGTCTGCGTACACTCTACCTTCTCCCCAGACCCACCTAGTGGGATTACATTGGGTTTGTTGTTGTTATCGGAAACAACCTCTCTACGTTTACAAGGTAGGGGTAAGGTCTGCGTACACTCTACCCTCTCCCCAGACCCACCTAGTGGGATTATATTGGGTTTGTTGTTGTTATCGGAAACAACCTCTCTACCTTTACAAGGTAGGGGTAAGGTCTGTGTACACTCTACCCTCTCCCCAGACCCACCTAGTGGGATTATATTGTGTTTGTTGTTGTTACTGTTGTTGTATAATATCATATTATGAATGCTGATAACCCAATTATGTGAAACAAATGTAGTGTCATTTCTTTGCTCTCTCACTCTACGTTCCATCTGCTCTTTTTATTTCTTTGGTTTCTCAGCTCATTATATTGACAGTTGTTCTTGTGTTTTATTCAGAACTTCCTTTTTTGTTCTAAGGATGAGAACTCTCCTTTAAAGGCCATTGACTTTGGTCTTTCTGATTATGTAAAACCAGGTAAAAAGTTAATGCATACAACATTTTATCAGTTCTTATTCTGCACTTTTGTAGCATGCCATAGTTTGACTAACAGAAATATTTGCAGATGAAAGGCTTAATGATATTGTTGGAAGTGCATACTATGTCGCACCTGAGGTCTTGCATAGATCTTATGGAACAGAAGCGGACATGTGGAGTATTGGTGTAATTGCCTATATTCTTCTTTGTGGAAGCAGACCTTTTTGGGCCCGAACGGAGTCCGGTATATTTAGGGCCATCCTGAAAACTGATCCAAACTTTGACGAAGCCCCTTGGCCCGCTTTGTCTTCTGATGCAGTAGATTTTGTAAAAAGATTGCTGAATAAGGATTATCGCAAAAGGCTAACTGCAGCTCAGGCTCTCAGTAAGTCTCCTTCACAATGTCAATTATGGCTAGGGGTGTCAAATGGGTGGGTTGGGCTGGATTTGGGTGGGTCAAAATAGGCTGAGTTAATAAATGACCCGCCCGAAAGTTACTTGGGCTGAAATGGGTTGGGCTAACCCAACCCGCCCAATTCTTACTAAGTTTTAATTTCTTTGTTTGTTCTTTTATAGTCAATTTTTAAGTACCTAACAAAACTATTTTTTTTCTATATTATGTTTATATATCACATATCAAACAAAAAAAAAAGTCTTTTTGAAAATATTTTGACAAGCTTTGCATTGGTCAATTTGGCTACATATCAGCCTAAAATGGGTTGAGCTAATAAATGGGTGCTTTATTGATCCGCCCAACCTTGAGCGGGTTGGGTGGGTCATGTTTCCATTGTCTAATTTTGCCACCCCTAATTATGGCATATCCTGTTAGCATTCTGTAGTAGACCTTACAAATTTGGAATAAGGATATACCAGTTTCAAGCTACTTAAATTCCTTGTCGAGTCTTGTCTCGAGCAGAACTTGTCATCACCTTAGATGAAGCCATCTAATGACTTCTTGGTTTAACCATTTTATCTACGTTGTTTCGTATTTGTTTTTCTTATTGCAGTATCAGACTTTAGCAGCATCATATATTTCTTAACCTGTCTCATTTCTTGTCTAGGTCATCCGTGGTTGGCTGGTCATCATGATGTGAAGATTCCTTTGGATATGATAATATATAAGCTTGTAAAAGCTTATGTATATTCTTCTTCTCTTAGAAAAACCGCTTTAAGGGTACGTATATCTGTTCTTGTTGAACTTGCTTCTAAGTTCAGAACTCGTATAATTTAGCCAACAAAATCAATACGAGCACTTCCATAAGTAGCGCCATGCTTTTTGAGGCATATTAAGGTCAGATAATTTTAGCCACGTGCAGAGATACAATCTTGGAGCAATATGAATGAAATTATTTTGACTAATAAAAAAAATGTTAGCCCCTAGATTGGTTAGCTGTATGATTTATCGTTTGCTGCTACTATAACAGGCTCTTGCTAAGACATTGACTATACCACAACTAGCTTATCTTCGGGATCAGTTTACAATATTAGGGCCAAGCAAAAGTGGACTTGTAGCTCTACCAAACTTCAAAATGGTAAGCTCTCTATCCTCAACCATAACTGCTCCAGAAAAATAACCAGAAACTAAAAAGATAGTTGACTCATTGTCTTCTTTTCTTCAGTATACTGTTTTTAGTCATTTACATTCTCCAACTAGTGAATTTGAGTTAAATGATTTGGCAGGCTGTGATGAAGAACTCCACCGATGCAATGAAGGATTCAAGAGTTTTCGACTTTGTCAATACGGTAAGCTCAATGAAATTTATGCTTATAATTCTAATGGACAGTGTGAAGTAATGACAAATTTTGTTGACTGAATTTTTCATGTCTCGTGCAGGTGAGTTCCCTTCAATATAGAAAGTTGGATTTCGAAGAATTCTGTGCTGCTACGATAAGTGTACATCAGCTTGAGGGAATGGAAAGCTGGGAGCAACATGCTCGTCGTGGCTATGAGTTCTTTGAAAAGGAGGGGAACAGGGCTATTATGATAGAAGAACTTGCCTCGGTACACTCTCCCTCCTCCCCCTTCTCTCCTTGTGATGTTAATAGTAGTAATATAAATATGGTGGCCAAGTATCTAGATTTTTATGTTCATCAATAAGGCTTATAGCTTGTTTGGTCAAGCTTCTAAAATGTGCTTATTTTTAAGTGCTTTTTGCCAGAAGTGCTTTTCAAAAAAATACTTTTGGAGAGTAGCAGTTCGTGTTTGACTAATCAATTAGAAAAACACTTTTGCCAATTTAGAGCATTAATTTGTATTTGATCAAGGTTGTAAAAGTGCTTCTTGGGGAAAGCTACTTTTTTAGCTTCTTAAAAACAATTTCTGCGACTAAAAGCTTGTCCGAACACCTGAACTTTTTAAAATAAGCACTTATTGAAAAAGATAAGCACTTTTGGCTTCCCAAAAGCTTGGCCAGAAAGGCTATTAATTCATAAAGGGGGGAGTAATAACTTCCGACATGCATTATTGTTCTTTGGTTATGACATATTCAAGTAAAAACGAACAAGTTGAACATACAGAATTCATTTTTTGGCGTCAAAGCTATGAACTGTTTTCTACTTAACTAAAAGAAAATGTTCTATTGCAAAGCTTGAGATTTTCAAAATAAGTTAAAAAGTATGATTTGTTAAGTGGTCAGAAATTAAGAACATGCACGAGTATGGTGGTGCCACAATGACTAAACTTGGCTAAAGTCGTTTCTTGAATTTCTTGGTTTTACTAATTTTCCTATCCGGTTTCTTTAAACAGGAGCTCGGACTTAGTCCTTCCGTCCCAGTTCATGTAGTTCTGCAGGACTGGATTAGACACTCTGATGGGAAGCTCAGTTTCTTGGGATTTGTCCGACTTCTGCATGGAGTTTCTTCGCGCACATTACAAAAAGCTTAGAGTATGGCTTATCTTTATGAACTTCCCAATGGTTCATCTACCTTTCAGACTATTCACCTCGAAGAATCAAATGGTGGCAAAAAGAAGCATTTCAATGATCTGTTAAGAGGCGGAAACAGCTGGTTTATGCCGAAGCTACAGATCCTATTCGATAGTACATGGCATTTAGCAGAAAATTTGGTATCGAATCTTGTTTTGTCATGTAATTTCTTCTATTCTTCAAATGTTGGATCACATTCCACTTTAAGAGGATTGTACAGATGAGGATAATCAGAAAAAAAAAAAAATGTAAGTAGGATCAGAAAAGACAGCTGAAAGCTGAGATGAGTTCTTGTGGCTTCTTGGTGTAACCTGTTTGCCATTTTGCTTAGCTTAATAAATTCTCTTTATTGTGTCTGTAATCTTAGATCTTTAATATATGGGAAAACTAGTGGCGTATGTAGGAATTTGCACAAGTAGAGTGTCGGTCTATTGTCACAATTATGTTCGTCAGTTACTTTGGATTTGGACTCTGGTGATTTTAAGGCTCCGCTTCTTGTCTCAAATTGATGTTCACTCTGTTATTTTCAAGTTGTATTGGCCTATAATATACATTTCGTTTTTTAGAAAAAATATTATTTGTGCATATATATAAGATGGAGTTAGTCATTGCATAATATATCAATTTTTTAATAGGATGGAGTTACTGGTGATTATTATCTTTGTACTTGTAGAAGAGAAATTATGGTTACAGTAATTATTAAATTACTATTTTGCCCTAATGTGTTTTTAGAGCACGAGCAAAGGTGGAGTCAGAATTTGAAGTCTATGAGTTTTTGGTTCTAATTTTTTTTATGTTACTGGGTTCCAAAATATGATTTATACATACTAAATGAATTTTTAAGGCAAAATTGAATTTTAGCTAAGTGAATGGGTTCACGGAACCCGAACTCGTAATGCTCCCTCCGCCCCTGACCACGAGTATGCTACTTAGCAATGATTTAGTTTGCCAAACTTTTAAAAAGAGTTTAAACATCATGAACAAATAAGCCACCAAAATCTTATTTGTAATATAAAATTTATAAAAACATGAGATAAATGTCAATAACACAATTCAAACAAGAACCTTTAAACCTAAATATGGCCAACTCCAACTCCAAACTTCCAAAAAAAAAAAGTGATTTTTTATTTTTTTTTATTTTTATATCTATGGACAAACTCTCAATTACGTGCTTTATATTGTTCAGTTCTGGATTTCTAATTGCGTTTACTTACTACTTATCTGTTTGTTTTTTATATTCTTTTGGATTATTTTTTCAGATTCATGATTTCCAATTCTCACAATGATGAATAGAGGGTGCATTCTGCCTGAATTAACTTAATAGAACAAGTTAAAAATGACTATCATCGTATAACCACTTAAAATGATGAATAACGACGGGGAATATACATCTATATTGAATTTACGGATTCTGAAATCATTTGTGATTAACCTACTCCTTCTGAGAATGGTTTACCCGACTTTTTATGTTTCAGATTCTCTTGCAATTGTGGAAACATGCCCCTATTCCTGTCCATTGACTTCTTAAGAGCGTGTTGTCCTCTCTCCTAGGCCGTGCAAGAATCGGTTCGGTTCGATTTCGGCCATCATCGGTTTGAAATTTCGAATTTTCGATTTTCTAAAATTCTCATCCAAACTCGATCCATTCTATGTCAAATTCGATTCGTTTTTTATTATTTCAGTTCCATTACACGAATCGGTTTGTTCAGTTTATTTTGATATTTAAACAAGCAACTATATTCATTTCAGTTTAAAGCAAACATAACCAAAAGTAATGGTGTCCTAAATTGGCAATCTTATAACCAAGACATTAACCAACAAAAAAAACATAAACTTGCAAGCATAATAGCATATAAATAGCAAAACAAGAGCTTGAAAACTTGTGCAAGCATACAAATCCAGCAGTCAGCAGCCAACAACACATGAAGGTCACCGGGGACGGTTGGAATCTCTGTACTCTTGAGATTGTCTATCGCAGGGGAGTGAAAGAGTTAGGCTGAGGCACTCAGGTTTAAGGCTAGGAATTAACAAAATATCAAAGGGGATGTATTGGGATTTGGGCCTGGGCAATAAAGTGTATTAGTGATTTAGTGTATACACAATTCGGTTTGTCGGTTGGTTCGGTTTGTAAATATATCCAACCGTATCCGAACCGTGAAATCATAATAATTTATAATGGAATTTGTATACCAAATTTGAATTGTATTATCCAAATTGTATTATCCGAATTGCTTCGAATCGGTTTGAAAATTCGGGTTGAACCGATTTGTGCGCAGGCCTACTCTCTCCTGTCGGTTGATGCACCCAGCTACCCGAACTAGAGCCATAATATCAAAGTTAAAAAAGAAACTGCAACCAGGGGCCAAAGTTGTATTTGCCTTAGAAATTTTTTGGATATATATAAAAATTATTAATCAGGAACCCAGTAACTTAAAAATACTAGAACTAGGAAACCATACACTTCAAATCCTGGCTTCGCCTCTGAATGCAACGTTTCAGCTTGCGCTAATAGTTACTGAAGTTTATTCATCCACATTTTTTTATTTGAATTCACCATTGAAGCAACTTCAATATTCTCTACTTTGTTTTATTTTATGAGGACCAGTTTCTATACCAACCATCCCACCACAAGAATAAGCATCATCTCTGGATTGGATATGCTTCGTTATTATTTTCTCTATGCTTTGAGGTTATTGAAAAGCTTTGTAATCTATACTGGATAGTTGTACTTTCATAGTGTGTTTTAAACGTGGAAAGGAGAACCGAAAGATGACTGCCCGCGCCCTGTGGCCTGTGCTATCAGGCAAATTGGTAAAAAGTTGCTGCATTTGATGTTTATGAACTATAATGTACTTATTAAAACTTGTTGTTCAGAGTTTATGAAACCTATCTTTGTAACTTTTTATTCCTAAAAGTTTTTGGGTTTACTTAAGGTAATCTATGCATAAAGATTGTACATGATTTTTAAAAACTAGTATTATTCTGTATGTGTCAATGGTATGTGTGTTTTTGCTAAGTGAGTTAATATGTTCGTATTATTAATAGCATGATATAACTAATGTCATCTGTGTTGTCGTGCACACTTTGGATGAGGGATATTGTGATTTTCATCGTTTCTATTTGCAATCTGGTGTTAGATTTTAAAATAGGTGAAAGTAAAATTGCGGAAAAGTATGTAAATCAGTATAGTTGTTAGAACTTAGCATTGTCAATGAGAGTAATCATCAATACTTAAAGGCAAAAGTTCTGAAAAAAGTTTTGTTTCAGACAAGCAACTCTGTACCTTCCTGTGTTCCAAAGAAACTTTGTAGTCTAGATATATTATCCCTATTTAAAATGATGATTAGCACCTTGTTGTTGAAGTTTTGTCCTTACATCTGGTTTGTCTATTAATTTTTTATTTAAATCTAACATATTCTGTCATTTAAATGTTATTACAGGTAGTGAAGGACTCACTGTTGAGGATATCAAACTACTGCACTGTTTGCTACAGTTTTCATTCACCAGTATCAGGTAAGTGGTAAGTAATTGCAGCAACTTAATTTTGCTTCTGCCTTTCATATTTTTTCCCTTCACATTATCATGTCGCCGCTCTCCATTTCGACCACCATGCTATGAAAAAGGTATACCAGAAAAATTTGTCCCATTTCAATCAAAGAAAAATGTCCAAATACAATATAATCTGATAGTGCAATTGAGTAAACCAAAGTGAAAACTAGAAGCTAAGAAAGACATAAGCACAAAGTTATAAGAATAGAATTGACATGGTTACTGCAAATTTTAAGGTTCAATTCTTTTGTAGGAAGGCACAAATACATCATCAAATTTTCTCTTGTGCTCAACTAAAGATGCCTCATGGTAGAATTTGTGTTATACCAACGTAATAAGCTCTAACAAAAACTAAGTTGCAGCAAGCTACTTGATCCAAGAAGCTATTGCTATTACCATAGTCCCAAAACTAAGATACACATCAAACTGGTTCGTTGAACATGTTTGGAGATAGACATCTAAGTGCATGTTTTTTAATTGTTGGCTTCAAATCTATTTTGTTTGGGTACTGAAACTTAATTCTTCTTTTTGAAGACAAAAAGGTGATGCAACATTTGCGGATATGCATATGGATGAAAGGTCTGATGTCCCAGATATAATTTTTTTGTTGGAGTACCGATATTTACTGCTCATAATTTTCAATTATGTTTGTTCAATTGTAGTGCATAACTTTACATGATTATATAAACGAATGGAATTGCGCATTAATCCAAAACACTAATATGATTTTGTGTGTAGGCTTTTTCTTGTTATTTATTCTTGTCATAGGGTAGTCTTGTGAAAAGCATTTAATGTTATAGGTTGATGATTTGTTACAGTTTCTTGCAGGTTTTGAAAGATAAAGTAGTTTGATATTGGGAAAACCAGAGCACATGTAGGTAGATTTGAATCAGCAGAGGTGAAAATTTGGTGTTCACGCAATTATTTAGGTAATCTTTATCTCTCTCTCTCTCTGATCATAAGCTCTCTCAATGAATATGAAGAACACATACAAATGTACTCAAATTTCATTCAAATAAAAACTATTTTCACTTAATTCCGTGACCAACCAAGTACAGATCAGTCATCTTGAACTATGGTTGACATATCAAGTTGCTGGTAAAAGTACAACAAACTATTTCCTGTTAGGATAATAGAACTCATAAATTTGTCTCTAATTGCTCTTATTTCAACCCTAAAAAGATAGATAAATCAACCAAAAACCTGCTGCAATGTGTTAATAGATGCCGATTGATTGGCAACTTTGGTACTCGAGTGCTCCTCCTAGCAGAAGCAATCTAGCATTTTTGTGGCAACCTCTTTTAGCCAAAATTGTTGCTAGTTTGTCTTCCTGGACTGCTAAGAAACTCTCTTATGCATGGAGAGTCCAATTAGTGCAGTCAGTTTTATTTGGTATGCATGCCTATTGGTCCCAGATTTTCATTTTGCCAGCCAAAGTTATGAAACTTATAGATGCACATTGCAGAAGTTATCTTCGGTCTGGGAATAATGTCATCGGTTGCTTGGGAGAGAGTTTGCCTTCCAAAGTCAGTTGGTGGTCTTGGCTTAGTTAATCTTAAGCTCTAGAACAAAGGTGCCATCACAAAGGTATGCTGGGACTTAGCAAATCAAGCAGATAAACTATGGATGAAATAGATCCATAGTTACTATATCAAAGGTCCTAAGCAAGCTAGATGGATGGTAAGGAAGATTCCTGATTAAAAAAAAAAAAGCTAGTTGGATGCTAAGGAAGATTATAACTGCTAGAGATTCATTGGTTCATCTCACTCTACCCACTATACATGTAAAAAAGGGTGTGATAAGAAAGTTTTATCTTCAGATGCTTGGCCAGAATCCTAAAGTAACATGGAAGAATTTGATGCTTGGGAATCCTGCTAGACCTCGTGCTGTTTTTACTCTGTGGTTATATAATCATAGTAGATTGCTTTTATTTAATCATAGTAGATTGCTTACTGTTGACAGGTTAGCAAGATGGGACAACAACAACAACAACAACAACATACCCAGTGAATCCCACAACGTGGGGTCTGGGGAGGGTAGAGTGTACTCAGACCTTACCCCTACCTTAGTAAGGTAGGGAGGCTGTTTCCGGAAGACCCTCGGCTCAAGAAAAGGCATATGAAAGGTCAGATACGAGCAAACAAATCAAAGCAATTATGAAAATGAAACAATGAAAGTAAATAAGCCATTATAAACCAACGGATACTCGCAGAAATCAAGAGACAAGAAACTATAGAGCAATAAAACTACTCGTAAGAATGGATAAACGCGAATACCTACTAGCCTTCTACCCTAATATAAGTCCTCCATACCCTCCTATCTAAGGTCATGTCCTCGGTAAGCAGGAAAAGCGTCATGTCCTGTCTAATCACCTCTCCCCAATACTTTTTCGGCCTACCTCTACCTCTTCTAAAACCGTCGCTAGCCAGCCTCTCGCACCTCCGCACTGGGGCATTTGCATCTCTCCGCATCACATGCCCAATCCATCTCAGTCTCGCTTCTCGCATCTTGTCTTCCACTGAGGCTACTCCAACCTTGTCTCGGATGACTTCATTCCTAATCCTATCGCTCCTAGCGTGCCCACACATCCATCACGATTCTCATTTCCACCACTTTCATCTTCTCGAACATGAGATTTCTTGACCGGCCAACACACTCCGCCCCATACAGCATAGTTGGTCTAACCACCACTTTGTAGAACTTGCCTTTAAGTTTTGATGACACCTTCTTGTCACACAACACTCCGGAGGCAAGCCTCCATTTCATCCACCCTGCACCAATACGGTGTGTGACGTCATCATCAATGTCCCCATTTCCTTGTATAATAGACTCAAGATACTTGAAATTATCTTTCTTCTGTATGACCTGGGTGCCAAGCTTCACTTCAACGTCCGCCTCATACACTATATCACTGAACTTGCACTCCAAGTACTCTGTCTTGGTCCTACTCAACTTGAACCCTTTAGCAAGATGGGAATTGAATGTTAATCCAGGCTGTGTAATGTGTCAAACATCCATGGACTCCAGAGAACACCTGTTCTGGGAATGTGCCTTTGCAAAGCTTTTCTGGAATAGGTTGATGGTGTGGCTACAACTCTCATACAATTCTGCTTCTTCTTGGGTGGCCCATCAAGAATGGATCTTGCAACATACTAGAGGAAGGACAGTGCATGCTCAGCTTATCAAGTTAGTGCACACTGAATTTGTGGATTCTATACGGAAGGAAAGGAACAAACGGGTGTGTCTAGAGATCATAATGCTTTAGCTAGAGAACTGGTTTGTGTTTGCAACATTCCAGCATCAGGCAGACTTCAGATCGCTCTTCAGAGTAGCTACTTTTAGCTCTGTTTAAGTCTGGTATAGGATGATTTGTTTGTGCCTGTGGATAGATAGGAAACCCTTCCTAGAAGGGGTGCTTCTCAATCTTCACCAGGCCTTAGTCTTTTTCTTATTTGGTGTCTGTAGCTTTCCTCTGTTTATGGGAGTAGCATGCTGAGTTAGCTTTGCTACTGTTTTGTAAGTGATATTCTTGGTGATTAATTACCAAAAAAGTCTAGCATTTTTGTAGTGTGAAGTCATGCGCTTGTGTTCAATATTCTTTCTACGGATCACTTCTTACTACTATGGTTAGAATTCCCTTTCACAACGGATTGATTTTCGACCTGATAATAAAAATTACATTGTGAGACCATTTATACCATGATTAATCAATAATTTACTTAAAGACTGCAACTTTGAGAAACCTGAAGGCTCAATAATCTTCTATAAGCATCTCAGTT